>NC_085878.1:41409736-41427236 GCF_034702125.1 Engraulis encrasicolus
TGTGTGTGTGTGTGTGTGTGTACGTGTGTGCGTGTGTGCGTGCGTGCGTGCGTGCGTGCGTGAGAACAGGTCGGTAGCAGGTTGGGGGGATGGTGTGTGTGTGCGCGTGCGCGTGTGCGTGTGCGTGCACGTGCGCGTTGGGCTTACTGGCATGCGTGGGCCTCTGGGAGAGTGTGATAGCGAGCAGGGCCAGAGATAAGCATCTTGCGGGGCAGGAGCTCTCCTCCTTCTCCTCCTCCGCCACCAAGAGTAATTGCCCTGTCCCCGCTAACATTAGCTGTCATGGTAAATGGAGGATCTAGAGAGATTGATACCAAGGGGGTTGGCCTGGTCAAAAAAGACGATGATTGGGAGGTTTGGAAGTTGGGCTGTGCTGCTGTGTCGCATCGCGTCGTGTGTACTGTACGTAGAGGCACGTTGGGGAAAGGGGGTGCCTGCAGGTTAGGATAATTAACAGGTACTTAAAGCACTCAAGATATGTAAGCTTATACCATTTGAAAAAAAATCTCCCCCTCAGCAGAAAGACTGTAGAATCTTGGGTCTCCAGTAGGCATGCAAATTATCGATTAATTCATTAATCGTTATTTGATTGCCTTATCGATCGACTTACGATTAATTGATAAGCTGCGTTTTTCCCCCCAAACATCAATGTTTCTCGAAAAAAAAATACTTAATCTAAAAATTAAAAATAAAAATTGAGATAAAATACTCAATTAAATAATTCTATTTAAATTCTTTAATTCAAAGGTGATACAAATATTCCCACTTTTCACACCCCTCTTCACAAACACTCTTCACATGCCCATTTCACCTCGGTCTCTTGTCAGTTGAAATGGCGATTAATTGTGATTAATGTTTTTTAATTGATTAATGCATTGATCGATTAAAGTTGATTCATCGATTAATCGTTTGCATCCCTAGTCTCCAGTAGAGCATGACACGGGAGTAAAAGAAACAAATCCCATCCCATCCCGTCCTGAAAAGAATGTCTCCCAATCCTGCCCACTCCCACTCAAAATCAATCCCACTCCCGTTTCATAGGCTTTTTAAATGAAAAAATAAGCAAGCATTCCCGCTCTCATTCATTTTTATTCCCGCTCCTGCCCGCTCCCATTCATCTTTATTTCCGCTCCTGCCCGCTCCCGTTCATCTTCAGAACCCGCGGGACCCACGGGAATTCCTGAAAAATGTCATCCTCTAGTCTCCAGTCCCCAACGTGATGTCTTGACGTGCTTTATGGGGAAAATAACAGGCAATTTTTGATATAATATTAATAAAATAGAAATGGTGATAGTTTAAATACTACTAACAAGAACATTATGAAAATGCAAAAGACACATAGCCTACACCACAACCTTTAACTGCCTGTAGACTAGTGGTTGTCCCCTACTTTTGGCCAGTTCTCATAGTTGGAATTATAGAGGGTAACGCTGGGAGGGGGGGTGTCACAGTACAGCAAGGCCATGCTGCCTGAAACGTCACAATATTAAAATGAGTGAAACGGGAGCTTGCATTGCTAACTTAACTTTCAGTTTTCATGTCACTTTGCTAGTCCTGCACCCCAAACATTTTTGAGATGGATGTGCATGTTTTATGTTTTTTTGTTGTTAAACTTGGGATCAGGACACGCGGCCCTCAAAGACACAAAAATAGCTATTTTTCTAATGCCATCATTAGAGTAATTCATGTAAAGATGGCACCATAGCCATGGTAGACAGGCAATTCACCCTCACACCAACCCCCCTCTTGTTTTAATCCTACACAGTCCAAGTATCTTCATTAATCAACAAATAAGTATGTTTAAATCCTGCCACTGAGAACTCTTGGATTTAGCCATCCAAACTCTTTACAGGTGTGCGGTTCAGAGTTGTAAATGTTTCCAGAGTGCCATGGCCAGTTGTCTTGGTCTCCACGGTAACGTTGATAAATCAGCCTCCCTGCCCTGGGATACTTTGTCTCCATCTACAGTTGCTAAGTGCAGCTGGACCAGTCTCACCTTTGGTGCTGCTGTATACTATATATATATTGATGCATCATACATTTTTGGACGTGAAGTCGAAAGAAACCTTAACCAACCTTTTTTCACATCTCTCTCTTGTGTGATGGCATTATCCTTTAAATCCTTTTAAACAAATATATTTTATTTATAAATATATTTAGGGGTGGGCAAACATGAAAATCTTTAATCGCATTAACTCAATGACTTTCTGTGATTAATCGCGATTAATCGCATAGCGCGCGAAACCCAAAAATAATAATAATCAATCAAAAATAAAATAAATAATAAATAAAAAAAATAAAAAAAAATTAATAAAATAAAATAATTAATAATAATTTGCATGTGTACTGTGTAGATAACCTATGTAGGTCTAATATAATACTGCACAATGGAAATGTAGGCTATTTGCCAACCTATCAGGCTATATGCCTATCCAATGTAGGCCTACAAATGAGAGAAATGATTGAATACAATATTACACTAGGGCTATTTAAGATTAAGATTATTGTTGGCTACTGAAACTGATATATTAGAAATTAGAAACTCAAATTATGATGGTCTACATGGGCCTACAAGAAAAAAAAAACTTGTCACTTAAAAAAAACCTATATGTTAAAACGGCTTGCCATAGGCGTGCGTCTGTGAGATATGTCCCGCCTTCTCTCACTGTCAAAGACTCCCACCTTCTCTCTTATCTGTCGCTATTTTTAAGGTGTTTCAGCGACTAGAAACTAATTGACTGTCTGTTGGCATTGACAGCAATTACATCTTTCAAAACAATAACGTTGACATGACTAACACTATCTTAAATGCTGACGAAGTTGCCGATGTCGCGAAATCATAGCCTACCATGTTGATGCAGCCTACTATGCACGCACAGCCAAAACGTTGCGTGAGGAATGTAATATCTCGCGGTTCGCTTTTTGATCAGGGCTTTAGTAAGTCCGCGTGGCGTTATTGACAGCTGATAGACAGCCAGCACAACAGTACCCTTTTCATGCTGACCTTACAATAGACTAACCTTGCGAGCTGCAAAGGCGAGCCACATGCTGCTCGAGAGTTGCGCAAGGAGGACCAGAACTGTACCGAAAATGTCCATTCAGAAGTTGACGTCCTTCTGTAGGCTATGCCTGTTTTGTTTTGACTACTTTTCTAGACATTGGTCTTCTCTGTCAGCAGTCACTGGAAGCAGCAACAAGCGCGCTGACGCTTTCAAAATAAAACCCACGAACGACGGTCATAAAAGGCAAAAAAACAAAAAACTAAAAAAACACGAAAAAACCCTGCTGCGTTATAATGTTAACAAAATTGTCGGGCGATATTGACCTCAATAGTTAACGCACCGTTAACGCGTTAACGTTGCCCAGCCCTAAAATATATATATATATATTTACTTTTTACACCTTTTGGTATAACATTACATGATCTTATATGAAAATGTGTCTGTAATAAAGCTATGCATGTCTACTTTACATCTCTGTCGATGCAGGCAGTGCCACTTCAGTGGTGTGATGTGTTGTTGGAAGTATGGTATGACTTCTGTTTCAGGACATTTGTTTTACTTTCTTCATGTAATTCCAAATGTTCCATCACAGGTCCAACAACCTGCAGGACAGGATCACCCTGCTCAAGGGCAGGATAGAGGAGGTCACGCTACCGGTGGAGAAGGTCGACATCATCATCTCAGAGTGGATGGTGAGTACCGGTGGCCATGCCATTATCAGTCATTTATGGCTTATAAAATGCTAAGTATAGGCATATTTTAATTGTTTCCCAGTCAGATCTCACGCACATCCAGATCCTTTTTTGCCGGGTGTAGGGTAAAAGCATAAAGTTCATGTAGGCAAAAGATGGACCGCACACCGATGAGCTCCCATGTAATCCATTTTTAGTTGCGTAATCTTTTTCCTACATATTTTAATTGCCTGTCACAGGTTTTGAATATTGCGACATGTAGAGGGGTATTGTTGCGCATGCATGTGCTGCTTGTAGAGATACTAGAATCGGTGCGTGTAGACAAAGAGAAAATAGGGTGCAAGGATGGTTCACACACTGAATAAGAAATATTGTTAACACCTCCTGATACAGCGATTTGGAATCTGTGGGGAATATCGTGCTTCCTAACTCCACCTAACTCCACAAGACACTCAAAACCAAACATGAAACCATGTACACCATTGTAGGATTTTTCTCCTTCTTGCCATCTTTGCTGTTGCACAAGACAAGTCACACATTTGTATGTTGCACAAAGAGACCATCTAAAACAAGTTAATTTTTATTTAATTTTTTTATTAATTAATTAATTAAATTAATTTTAGTTTTTTACATGTATGGAGGAGCAGTTGATTGACATTTAGACTGGGTAATGATGAGCAGCTAACAGTTCATCTTCTGATACATCCTCTGAACTCAGGGAAGTGCTCCTCACTCATTCATAGCCGGTAAATTGCAGGAATGCCCGCTGCATCATCTAACGCTCGCTCGTAATAACTTCTGTCACGCCGGTGCTGAAACACGACGTAGACACAATCTCGCTCTCGCATGCAGGCGGACGGAGACGGAGAAATTATTTTCTTATTCATGAGCCTTCTCTTCCTCCATCCTCCTCCTCTCCTTATCTGCCCATCTGCTGACACGTCGGCATGTTGGGGGGTGTGTGTGGGAGTGGTGTGTGTGTGTGGGGGGGTGTCCGGGGGGGAGGGCATGTTTCATGTTTCACAGGCCCAGGGCTGGGGGAGAAATAGGGCCCGGGCACGTTTGGCTTAAAGGGGCCCCTCTTAATTAGCGGTGCAGAACTGACTCACCCGGTGGGCCCACGAGGGTGCAGGGCCCACCGGGAAATGCCCGGTATGCCAGATGGCCAGTGCAGCCCTGCACAGGCCCCATCTCCATCTCCCTTCTTGGGTACCCTGTCCCGTCCCGTCCAGGCCCCAGTCTCGGCCGCAGCCCCCCGGTGCCGATGCTTGCTTGGCAGTGCGGGCAAATTGAATTTCTGCGCGGCTCCGCGGTTGCCGGGGGAATGATGAAGGATGGTAGGCGTAATCTCCGGTGGCATAAACTCCGGCGGCGTTAATAAATTTGAGGATTCAGCCGTCACTTCTCATCTGAGGCGCGTGCGGACGTGACGGATGATCATACAGTGCTGAGATTGGGGGCCCTCTTTGACCTGCTGGCCCCTGTTACCTCTTTCTCTCGCTCTCTCTCTCTCTCTCTCTCTCTCTCTCTCTCTCTCTCTCTCTCTCTCCGACTTTCACTCTCTCTCCCCCCCCCTCTCTCTCCGACTCTCGCTTTCCCTCTTCCTCTCTCTATTTCTTTCTCTCTTTCTCTGTCCCTCCCTCTCTTTCCCTCTCTCTCTTTCTCTCTGTGTCTGCCCCACTGCTGTTCTCTTCTCTGTCCCTTTCTCTACCGTATTCTCTCTGCCCCTCTGTCTGCCAACCTCTCTGTCTGTCTGTCTGTCTGTTTCTCTCTCTCTCTCTCTCTCTCTCTCTCTCTCTCTCTGACTTTCTCTTTCCCTTTCCCTTTCTCTCCCTGTTTCTCTCTTCCCTGTTAGTCCCTCTTAACTTGCTGAGCAGGCAGTGGTGGCAGAACCATCATCATTGTCAGGGGTGGCGGCCACAACAGAGTAGAGGAGAAACCGACTGAAGGAGAAGTTCCTCATCCACTCTTCAGCTACGTTCACACACAATGCTGCTACTTACTAGCTTCTCGCTCGCTCGCTCGCCTACTCGCCACTCTCTCATGGAAGGTTCGGTAAACGTTCCTGCGGCTTTAACTGCCAATGCACAGGCGAGAAGTACCGAACTCTGCGTTCCAATTGGTTACTCGCTTACTCGCCTCGCTCGAAGTTGAAATATTTTCAGCTCGCGATCCGCCCACATTGCATCACTTGTACACTACTCGCCTATTCGCCTCGTTGTCTCACTGGAACATATCTGACTTCATTCGCTGAGCAAGGAACTAGCAGCAACGTGTGTGAACGAGGCTTTAGGACTAAAAAGCTATAGGTCATCATTTAGGAACTTAGTTCTGTCAGGACCATTACAGTCAAGAATGCAATGTAATGGGGGCGCTGTGGCGCAGCGCGCTAAGCCCCCCACATTTGGCCTTGCATGCCACGGGGACCCCGGTTTGAGTCCGGCCGGGGTCATTTCCCGATCCCACCCCGTCTCTCTGTCCCATTCGCTTCCTGTCACCATCTCAGACTGTCCTATCAAATAAAGGCATAAAAGCCCCTAAAAAATATCTTTAAAAAAAAGAATGCAATGTAATGCAATTTCTTTATTGAATAGTTATGAATGTGGCGGTATGGCTCTTTTTAGAGGAGTCCCCTGTTTTCCATGAGCACCACGAAAAGCAGAGATTCAGGGGACAGCGGCAACATAGGGAATGCTCACCCAATTTAAGATTAGGAAAGCCATGGACAGAGCAGGCAACATGACAAGGAGTAGCCCATGCCATGTCATACACAACAAGATGGTGCTGGGGAGGCGGTGGGTTGCGAAGAAGTGAGCAGCCAGGAGTTGGGAACAAGCAGAGAACTTTTAAAAGGTGCCAAATTTGAAACTGACCAATGAGGAGCAAGGAGAGGTGATTAGCTCATCTAGAACACCTGAGACAAATAAGCAGCAATCTTTTGACTACCATGGCCTGGCCAGAACTGACACCGGTGCTAGTATTTGGTTGGCAATGCGAAATTGTATTCGATTCGCACAGGATAAATGTTACCTGTGGACCACTGATAATTAGCAATCACCCCCACACCGCTGTGTTATTTTGTGACGCATTAGGATGAGATGAGCAAAAGCAAAATTTACTCAATTTACAGACCGGATTTCTAAATTCACGAGTTCCTGTTTTTTCCCTTTGAGTTCTTTGAGTTCCAGGAGTTGTTTTTTTGTTATCTGGTTCAATGTACACGGGATAGGGCTTCTACCACTCGCCCCTGAAATGATGTTAATCAAACCTTCGCCACTCTTCTCCATTATTCACCTCAGGTGAAGACTTGCATAGCAATGGCCCTATTGAAAAACACACCCTTCAGTGGTAAGGTTTTAAAACATTGCTTAAGTGTGCAAGGTTATGTGGTGCAGGAGCGGAAAATATCGTCGAAAATAAGCGTTGGTTTTCCCTATTGCCTCCAGATAAACCTGCACTGTGTGGGTTTGGTGGTCAGAGTAGGTATTGCAACTATGCCGCTCATTGAAACTGTGCTGCCCGAGAATAATAATGTGGTGTGTCGTTTGGAGTACCTTTTTTTACGGTTGCTTGTTTCTGTTTGCCCTCTAATGGTTCTTACTGATGCAGAGGTTGTTTCAGAAGAGTGAGTTTATGGTTGGCAGTAGAACACGGCAACAAACCGCACAGGAGAACTTGTCTGTTTTACTATGGAAACGTAACGGCTACTTGATTATATTGACGGTGTGGGAGAGGCAAGCAGTATTTCCATGGCAACGCTATTTCTAAACTGCATGGCATCTTGGCGTTAATGTGGGTGCGTACCTGCCTCTGTAGGCTTCTGTGTTACTGTGTGCCCTCTAATCTAACTCCTGGTGGCAGGAGCTTTTTTACTGATGGAGAGCATGCAGGCAAGGTCATATGAGAGGGGGCGCGCGCGCAAATGCACGCACGCACGCACACACACACACACACACACACACACACACACACACACACACACACACACACACACACACACACACACACACACACACACACACTTGCAGTGGCGCTGCTTGATTACAGATTGACCGCACGTTAACCAACGAGCAGATCTCTGGTGATTTACATAAGGGGTGAAAAATGGAAACGTGCTCGTGTGTGTGTGTTAGACAAGGATGAGGACGATTAGTGTCCATTCCCCCAGTACCACTTGCATCTGCTGAGGTATCCAAGCTGGAGGGGGTGGTAGTGGTGTGTGTCTGTGTGTGTGTGTCTGTGTGTGTGCCTGCGCATGTGTGTGCGTGCGTGCGAGAGTTTAGGGGATGGGAGGGTTGTGTGGAGGGGATAGGAGTTTGTGCGTGTGTGTGTGCGTGTGTGCTTGCGTGTGTGCTTGCGTGTGTGTGTGTGTGTGCTTGTGCGTTTGTGTGTGAAGGGGGATTTTATATGTGCTTGAGTGTGAGTTTAGGGAATGGGGTGTGTGTGTGTGTGTGTGTGTGTGTGTGTGTGTGTGTGTGTGTGTGTGTGTGTGTGTGTGTGTGTGTGTGTGTGTGTGTGTGTTTGAGTTGATGGGAGAAGTATGTGTCGGCCATGTCAGCGTGTGGTCTGTACAGTAGGGAGCTGAGCTGACCTGGGACAGCCCTGGTGAGTACTACATCGTGTGTACATGTGTGTGGTGTGTGTGTGTGTGTGTGTGTGTGTGTGTGTGTCTGAGCTGAGCTGAGCTGAGCTGAGCTGGGGCAGCTTGGTGATATGAGCACTACACGACATCATCGTTTCCCATGCAAGCATTGTCTTCTGTGATGATGACGCTACAGTGCTGGGATACACACAACTGTGGATACGCATGGCATGTGCACAGTCATTGGCACAAAATATCTGCTCTGAATGGGAGAAATCCACCACCACCCTCGCCCGTGAAGTGACACGGTAACATTGACTGACCGACAGGGGGGGATAAAGGGGTCAGTTGTCCCAGGCCCAGAGAATGGAGGGGCCCAGAATTGGGACGCCATTACATTGTAGGTATTGAGTGGGGGGCCCATCCTGAGGGCTTTGTCCTGGGCCCAGCAAAAGCTGTCAGCGGCCCTGGTAAGTGACACTCCCCTCCTCCCTCCCCAAATGACTACCCCAACGCCAGTACTGTACTCTCGTCCCTTTTTTCACCTGCTACAGTGAGGCAGCCTCACTATGGATGATGCCAGCCAAGTCCCTTCTTTGTTGTTGTATTTCTGTTGGCCTCTCCTCTCCTCTCCTCTCCTCTCCTCTCCTCTCCTCTCCTCTCCTCTGCTCCGCTCCGCTAATGTCTCTGAACAGAACAGTGTCAGGTACAAAAATGGGTCATGGCTCGCGTGCCAAAACAGCCAGAGGCGCCGCTTTTGCAGAGGACGAGCCCAGCAAAGTTCATCCCTAAAATTAGTAACTTTTCCAGCAGCAGCAGCAGCAGCCGCAGCACTACACCCCCCCCCCATCTCTTACAACCCTACCCCCCCCCCCCCAATCCTCCCTCTTCTCATCATCACTGCTGCCCAGTCCCCCGTGCTGCTATTTGGATAGATAGCACTGCTCACATGTAACCACCGAGTCAGATCTCCATAAACGAAAGCAGAAGGACAGCAACACACATACTCAAAAAAAGGCTTACACACAGACAACGCAGACAGACGCAACACACACACACACACACACAGAGTCGAAGAACACGTGCACGTGCACACACACTCTCTCTCACAGCGTCACAGGAGAGTGGTTTCCCCACTAAGGGCCCTCATGTTTTTCCATTTGCCTTTGTGATGTAGGAACATTTCTCCAGTTGTGTAGTGCTTGCGTGCGTGTGTGTCTGTTTCTGTGTTTGTGTCTGTGTGTGTTTGTGTGTTTGTGTGTCTGTGTGTGTTTCTGTGTGTTTGTGTTTCTTGCTGTGTGCCTGTGTGTCTGTGTGTCTCTGTGTTTGTGTTTCTTGCTGTGTGCCTGTGTGTCTGTGTGTCTGTGTGCTTGTGTTTCTTGCTGTGTGCCTGTGTGTCTGTGTGTTTGTGTGTCTGTGTGTGTTTCTGTGTGTTTGTGTTTCTTGCTGTGTGTCTGTGTTTCTGTGTGTTTGTGTTTCTTGCTGTGTGCCTGTGTGTCTGTGTGTTTGTGTTTCTTGCTGTGTGCCTGTGTGTCTGTGTGCTTGTGTTTCTTTCTGTGTGTCTGTGTGTCTGTGTGCTTGTGTTTCTTGCTGTGTGCCTGTGTGTTTGTGTGTTTGTGTGTCTGAGTGTGTTTTTGTGTGTTTGTGTTTCTTGCTGTGTGTCTGTGTTTCTGTGTGTTTGTGTTTCTTGCTGTGTGTCTGTGTGTCTGTGTGCTTGTGTTTCTTGCTGTGTGCCTGTGTGTCTGTGTGTCTGTGTGTTTGTGTTTCTTGCTGTGTGCCTGTGTGTCTGTGTGTCTGTGTGTTTGTGTTTCTTGCTGTGTGTCTGTGTGTCTGTGTGTTTGTGTTTCTTGCTGTGTGCCTGTGTGTCTGTGTGTCTGTGTGCTTGTGTTTCTTGCTGTGTGTCTGTGTGTCTGTGTGTCTGTGTGCTTGTGTTTCTTGCTGTGTGTCTGTGTGTCTGTGTGTCTGTGTGCTTGTGTTTCTTGCTGTGTGCCTGTGTGTCTGTGTGTCTGTGTGCTTGTGTTTCTTGCTGTGTGCCTGTGTGTCTGTGTGCTTGTGTTTCTTGCTGTGTGCCTGTGTGTCTGTGTGTCTGTGTGCTTGTGTTTCTTGCTGTGTGCCTGTGTGTCTGTGTGTCTGTGTGCTTGTGTTTCTTGCTGTGTGTCTGTGTGTCTGTGTGCTTGTGTTTCTTGCTGTGTGTCTGTGTGTCTGTGTGCTTGTGTTTCTTGCTGTGTGCCTGTGTGTCTGTGTGTCTGTGTGCTTGTGTTTCTTGCTGTGTGCCTGTGTGTCTGTGTGCTTGTGTTTCTTGCTGTGTGCCTGTGTGTCTGTGTGTCTGTGTGCTTGTGTTTCTTTCTGTGTGCCTCTGCATGTGTGTGAGTGTTTGTGTGCATGTACTACTCTAGCACCCACCATGATGACAAATGAAGTGAGTGGGTCCAGTCCAGTCCGGACATATTAAAGTGAGATTAGGGTCATGAAAGGCACCATCCATCCATCGGCTACTGCCAGCCGACCCCCTCCCAGCCCTGACCCCCCCCACACACACACACTACTGCTCCTGCTGCAGAACTCCCATGGAGAGGAAGGTGG
This sequence comes from Engraulis encrasicolus, assembly GCF_034702125.1. NCBI lineage: Eukaryota > Metazoa > Chordata > Actinopteri > Clupeiformes > Engraulidae > Engraulis > Engraulis encrasicolus. The sequence continues at coordinate 41,420,596 of NC_085878.1, forward strand.
CAGTCATGGGCAGCCATGGGTCAATGGCTAGAACACTGGCCTTTAATTCAGAGGGTTGCGGGTTCAAATCCCATTCTTACCAGCACCTTCACCCATGGCTGAAGTGCCTTTTATAAAGGCACCTGACCCCTCATTGCTCCAGGGCCTGTAAGCAATACCCTGTACCTAAATAACTGTAAGTCGCTTTTGATTTTTTTTAAATGTCAGCTTAGTGTAATGTAAAATGTCAGTGCTCAGTCATAGTGGTCATGCAGTTGACCCTCAGCGCCCCCCACTTCCATGCCCCTGGTGCATTTGCCTCACTCATGCTTCTTCTGAGGGGTGGGATTGGTGTTGAGTACCAGGGCACAATCCACCAACCCGACACTGACGTATTCAGGGAAAAGAGGCGGTTCTCAGTAGGGCTGTCCTAAACGATTATTTTTCTCCCGATTAATCTATCAACTATTTCTTTCGAATAGTTGATTAGTCAAACGATTATTTTTTCAAGTACTCTAGCACTTTAAACTTCAAGGAAATTAGGGAAAAAAGAAATAGACAGTTAAAGTTAGGTCCCTGAGCTCACAATGAGCTTTAAATCATGATAGTAGCTTATTTACTCCAAGATACAACGTCCAATTCATACGTGCTGGGCAATTTTAGGTTTCAGTAAAGTAATAAAGCATTAGTTATCCAAGTAAAAAAGCATTGAATTAAATGAAACGATTAGTCGACTATGAAAATTCTTGTCGACTAATTTTTATAGTTGACTAGTCACGATTAGTCGATTAATCGTCCCAGCCCTAGTTCTCAGTCATAGTGGTCATGCATTTGACCCTCAGCGCCTCCTGGTGCATTTGCCTCACTCATGCTTCTTCTGGGGGGGTGGGATTGGTGTTGAGTACCAGGGCACAGACCACACCCCCACCACGCCCCGCCGACCCGACCCTGACGTATTCAGGGGAAAGAGGCGTTTCTCAGTCATAGTGGTCATGCAGTTGACCCCCACCGCACCCCACTTCCATGCTCCTGGTGCATTTGCCCAACTCGTACTTCTTTGGGGGTGGTATTGGTATTGAGAACCAGGGTACAGACTAGCCAGGCCGCGCCCTCCTACTGACGCAACACCTGACTAGTCAGGTCAAGAGCAATGCAAGTACTTTCTGAGTTCCCGAAAATAGGGGATCTCCTTTCACTTTGTCGGGAAGCAAACAACCATAAGCAAACCAAGGGAGACGGGTCAACCATGCCGTTTGGGAAATTATAATTGTTATGCTCTTGGCCAGACCAAGTCTCGAAAAGATTTGAACGTCGATGATAATCAGGCTAGGTACAGACTGCCACGTGCTGATGGGAGCTGCACATCAAGCTGAGCTACAAAGCCATGACTGACAACTTATTACAATAGCACCCCAAAGGGTTAGGGAAAGTGAAAGCGAAAGCCCAACTGGGAAACGACTTTTTTTGGGATATATATCAACCTATTGGTAACTCATATCGTCAAAGCAACCCATCTCGACAGAACATAGACCACTGGCGGCCTGTCTGAGGGGAGGGCCCCCAGCCCACACTTTAGCCCAGCGGTTCCCAAACTTTTCCCCCTGCGCACCCCCTTGTGCATTTCAATATGGTTCGTGCACCCCCTAAGCGAATATTTTGGTGTGCTGATGGCCACTAAAGTATGATTCACTGCACATTAGGCACAGTTGTTTTGGGGAAGCGTCTTTTCCAATAGTCTAGGAGTTAAACTGCACTTCAGATTAGGGCTGCACGATTATGGAAAAAATCATAATCACGATTATTTTGGTCAAAATCATAATCACGATTATTAATCACGATTATTGATTTTTGCAGATTTCTTTGAAAATTATAACAAGATGAAATATAACCAAGAATGAATTACATACGGGATGAGCAAAATAAAATGAATTGTAATAATTATGTAAAGGCAATAGCATGAAACTTAAGTGGACAGATTTCAGGCCAGAAACACCAGCCTGTCAGTATGTTCTGGCTTCAAGGACGCTATCAAAAGTAGGTCATTATTACCACGATAAAATCACCATTAAAATCATGAGTTCGATTTCACTATGTTATCACGATTTTGATTATTTTTCGTTTAATTGTGCAGCCCTACTTCAGATGGACCCTTCCAGCATACAACTCACCATACAATTAAAAACTACTTCATGTTCATTAATGCTGGATAAAAACTCACATATCCACCATTGCTCTATTTAGCTCACGCACCCCCTTATGACAGGCTGCCCACCCCCAGGGGTGCACGCACCACAGTTTGGGAAACCCTGCTCTAGCCCATTCTCTTTAAATGGAGTCTTTTGGAGCTTGCTGTTCTCTTGAATAGGTTAGGTCTCAATGGGCCTGTCCCTCTGTGTGCTTGGTTGTAAATGTTGGCGTCTGAGTAAAATGCCAACAGCTTTGAGAGCCTGTTAGATGAGGAGAGGAGGTTGAGTGCAGAGTGCAGTATGCCAGCTATGGGAGTGTATATAGCTATGGGAGTGTATATACGTAGTGTTCATTCCCTTTGAGAAGAAACCCCTTCACCCTTCCCTCTCTCCCTCTCTCCCTGTCTGTCTCTCTCCCTCTCCCTCTCCCTTCCTCCCATCAAAAACTTCTTCAGGGGCTGTCAGCTCGTCACATGTCGGGGTGTGTGTGTGTGTGTGTGTGTGTGTGTGTGTGCGCGTGCGCGCGCGCGTGCGCGTGCGCGCGTGCGTGTGTGCGTGTGTCTGTGTGCGTGTGTCTGTGTGTGTGCGCGTAGCCGTCTGTGCGACCGTGTCCGGGCGGTTTAATAAATCAGAAGGAGGGGTAATTTTCGGTGGGACGAGGCGTTGTCTGGCAGAGGGGCTTTTGAAAGACGGCACAAAGGCGGCGTCGTGTCATTTCATAACTCAGCAAATTGATCCGCACTTGAAGCACAGGGGAAAAACAAACAGGCCACTGGAGATAAGAAAGAAAGAACGGGAAAGAATATAGAGGGGTGGGATTGGGGTGTGGTGGTGTGTGGTGTGATGGTGAAAGGGAGAGAAAATAGAGGGTTGGGGGTGGGGGTGGAGGTGGAGGGTGGAAGGGAAGAGAGACTGGGAGGGAGGAGGGAGAGAGGGAGGAAGACAGTGGTGGTGGTGGAGGGGGGTGGTGGAAGGGAAGAGAGACTGGGAGGGAGGGAGGGAGGGAAGGAAGAAGACAGTGGGAGACAGAGTTGGAGAAAGGGCCAGAGACCGAGGACAAGAATGGGGACAAAAACAGAGCAAACAGTAAGGGTGAGTGAGCAGACGGCGGAGCCCTGGCACGCACGGACACGCACGGACACGCACGCACGCACGCACGCACGCACGCACGCACGCACGCACGCACGCACGCACGCACGCACGCACGCACGCACGCACGCACGCACGCACGCACGCACGCACACCTTTGTGCCCAGTACAAACAATTGTTTTTTTATACTTTTTCCAGTCATAACAAAAGTACAGACAAAAACGCTACCAGTTCCATTAAGAGGAATTTCCTACCTTAGTGGGGACATCTGGCCCCCACAATGGTTGTTGGGTGTATGCAGTGCACGCACACAAGCACGCACGCACGCACGCATGGGCAGAGCAAAAAAAAAGAAGAAGAAAAAAAGCGGTGGTCACCAGACAGACCCATCATTCTTCCGCCTCTGATTCCATTCATCTATTTGTCCAGTCTCTCTCTTGTGCTGTCTGGACATGAAGGAAATAAGACTGCACTCTCACTGAGCCCCCTCACAGGTGAGGTGACAAATTCAGTAATCTCCCAAACACCAGGACCAGAGATATCTATAGACACATAGGCCCTCATTTATCAAAGTGGCGTACGACGAGAATCATACGTACGTCGTGCGTACGTTCTTTTCCTACGACCAGTTGGCATTTATCAAATCTCGTCGTAAGCGCAGGAAAGATGAAATCCGTACGACTGCTCTCAGACGGTGTACGCCGTTTTCAAGTTGGACTTGAGATAACTATGATCACCAACTTGAGCAGTAGTTGTAGCGCAACAACTCATCAACATAACTATGTAGGCTACATAATTACAAAACGTTTTTACATTGTATATTTTGGCTATAACCGAACTTCTACTTGTTTGAATTGGCGCACCCTTCCTGGGAGCGCTGTGTTAATTTACTAGGCTACAGTAGGTCAACAACTACAAGAGACTTGTAATTTGTGATTTCAAGTCAAGTCAAGTCAAATCAGCTTTTACTGAGACTTTCTGTCATTTGACATGATGTGTGAATAATTGTGCAATATACAGCTGCATATTGAAATGTGCCTTCAGTCATGGGATCAATGGACCGACGTCCCTTCTTTTTAACAGCTGGGAGTTCAGGCGCTCATCAATAAATAGCATACAGTAATAATCTTCCGGTTGAGTTTCACCGTTTCGCACACATCGACTATCCAAATAGGCTACACCTGACACGTGTGTGTCCGATAACACGTAATGGTCGTTCATTAAGGTGGCAAAAAGGCTATTCCCTCGAAGGACTGGAGCGCAGGGGAGAAGCAGGGCGCACATGAGCGTGAGAAGGACAGCGCACTGGACATGTAAAACTCTCCTTCCCTAATAAGTGGTTTGGGCACTGTTTGTCAGCCATTTTCTTGACATCGTTTAAAAAAGTTTAGAAAAAAAAATTGGCCTATCATTATCTTCATTATTTCTGCTGTAGTCAATCAAACATTTCATTGTAACCAACATTATTTGGAAATCAATCTCTACCCCTTCCATATTGAGAACCGAAACACTGTTGACTATTGCTGTTGGTTATTTCCACGTGTTATTTTGTTGTCTACCTCGCGTAAAGCCTAATTTCAAGCCGGTTTGCGTCTCTCCATGTCGCAAAATCAGGGGTGTGGTCTCCTTCCCGCCGTTCTAGAGAAGGTGTGAGTATTCTAATTACGTTGGTTTTCAGATGCTGGATTTATCAACAGCCGCTCACTCTTACGATGGGATTGGAGAGGTACGCATGTTCAGTAAATCTCACGTGAGCCTCGGCGTACGACGAGATCTGCGCTTATTTCTGCGATGGTTTCTACGCAAGTTTGATAAATGAGGCCCATAGGACCTGGGTCCGTGTATATTTTGGTATTAGGATTTTCCCTTTATGAATGGAAATTTTAAAAACGAAAAAGGACTGGTCCATTTTTCCGTTTGTGTTGACTTTGAATTTCAGTTTTTGAAATGTAATTAAAAAATGAAAATGAAAGGAAAATGCTGCGTAATTCAATTGTTGGTTTTGGGTTTCAAAACTAAAGTCAAATAAACCCGTCGTTTTTTTTTTTTGATTTCCATTCAAAAAGGGAAAATCCAAATGCCAAAATATACACGGACCTATCTGCCCCCTTTATTTGGCCTTGGACTCTGGTGCTGTAAACTAAGGGTGTGTTCAGAATGTGTGTATCAGGATACGTATCGCGGGGATCTTCAATACTGAGGCATCAGTATTGATATGTCATGTGCAACAAACAATTCATTTATCAAGTTGCTGAAACTGCATCTGACAGTGGCTCCTTACTATGCTGTTGCCCAACGGCTTTGTGAAGGCCATGTTCTACATACAAAAAAGCGACATTTGATTATACCAATGTCTGTTTTCTTAAAAAAGTAAAAAATAAAATAAAAACTTTTTTTTAAAAGTCCAAAATATCAGGATATATATTGTAGTGAAGACCACGTGTCGGGATGCACATGTATCGCAATACGTATTGTATCGTGAGCCCTGTATAGGGATGTGTATTGTATCGTGAGATGGTTGCCAATACCCTCCCCTACTGTAAACACACTTACACTTCCCCACAGCCGCTCCATTAGCAATTGAAGCAGGTCTTTACAAACGGCAGGTGTGTAATGTGATTTTAAGTGTCTTGTTTGTGTCTCTCTCTCTCTCTCTCTCTGTTTTGTTTTGGCCCGAATGGAACATCTTATGCTGTGCGTGTCCTGTTGAAACTGTTGTAAAATTCTTTTGTGCTAGTGAGTGGGTATTGTTTTATTGTACTAGTGAGTGGATATTGTCTGTGTCTCTGTTTGGTTGTCTCTGTTTTTCTCTTTTTCCTTTTCTACATCTACCTTGTGTGTGTGTGTGTGTGTGTGTGTGTGTGTGTGTGTGCGGTTGCCTGATGTGTGTCTGCAGTTGCTGTGTGTGTGTGTGCGGTTGCCTGATGTGTGTCTGCAGTTGCTGTGTGTGTGTGTGTGTGTGTGTGTGTGTATTCTGTGTGTGTATTCTCTGTGTGTGTGTATTCTGTGTGTGTGTGTGTATTCTGTGTGTGTGTGTATTCTGTGTGTGTGTGTGTGTGTGTGTGTGTGTGTGCGTGTGTGCATGTGTGTGTGTGTATCTATTAGAGCTGGGCGGTTTACGGTTAAAAAACCGTGATCTCGGTTTCACCTACACAAGGTTCTCTTTTTGATGAGAGACGGTTTTGTTGTTGTTGTTCATAGGCCTACAAGGCTATGTGCATGAACTTCATACTTCGTGTCACACTTCATTTCAACTCCAAGTCCACTGTTGCTTTTCTACTAGGAAATGTCAACACAATTTAAGATGTTGATTGAAGCAATACAAATAATTGGTTAATCGCGCTAAAGAAGCTGGTGAGAGTGAAGCATAGCCTAATGAAGAACCC
>NC_085878.1:41432236-41434736 GCF_034702125.1 Engraulis encrasicolus
TCTAAGAGAGAGAGAGAGAGAGAGAGAGAGAGAGAGAGAGAGAGAGAGAGAGAGAGAGAGAATCTGCCACTGACTGTTAAAAAGAGCAGCGGCTCCTTTAAGAGAGGGAGGAGCTCTGCGCACAGTAAACTCAGCAGCTCTCAGCAGAGGCAGGCTACTGGATATGTAGAACCAACAGCACTGGACCACAGCAATTTGGCCTGAACCTGACAGTTGTTCTCAGAGTTAGAATGCCAGAGGAGTAACAACTCGAAATTAATTCAGTTTGCAAAAAAAAATCAAGCGCGACAACCGCGAGATTTATTACCGTCTGACATAAGAATATCTCACTGAGTCGCAAATGCGCGAATGCAACACAAACATTCAGCGAGAGTAGATATTGGCAGTTTCAGTTTGACAATCTTCAAAATGCATATCGCACGGAATATTTTGCAATTATGGCACAGGCAAGATTTCTGGAAGTTGTTTATGTGTTCCATGCAATGCGAGAGGAAATGTAGGCTATGTCGGGCTGGTAGGCTACTCACACACAATAATGTCTCTCACCTCAAACAATAACATCTCTTTACTAGTCTACCACTTATGAAAAAGCACTCAAACAACACCTACCACGGCAGAGGGATTAATGTTTTCAGCATGCAAACACTGTTCATAGGCTATTTAGTAGGTCTGCTGAAGCAACAGGTGGAGAGGAGAAAGCCACTGGAGCGCAGTCTGAAAGCGTCTGTCAATGGAACGCTAGTGATGTGCATACCAAAACCCATATTTTGAGAATAGATTAACGTGCGATATTTTCTTTATCGCGCGACAAGAGTCTCACATTATCGCAGCACGTTAACGCCGATAACGGCCCACCACTAGTTTTTACGTAGCCATAAATTGAAACATGGATATGTGTGTGTTTCGGTTGTTGTGTCTTGCACGCTACACAATTGCACGATTTTGTTTTGCACGTCCCTGTGGAACGGGCTGTGATGTGCTGTAATTGAACACGGGCACACTACGGGGCAGCAGTAGCAGTAGTGAGAGAAGAGAGAGACGCACTCTGCTGATGCCAGCAGTAGCAGGGCTGGACTGGCCATCTGGCAGAGCGGGCATTTCCCGCAGCCTTTTCGGAAATGATTTTTTTAAATTTTTTTATTATTATTTTTTTACATTTCTGAAAATGAGGGCCCACAAGGGTGCGGGGCCCACCGTTGAATCAGTTCTGCACCCCTAATTATGAGGGGGGGGTGTCCCTTTAACCCTAAAGTGCCCGGCCCCTAATTCTCCCCCATTTCAGCCCTGAGCAGTAGAGAGAGAGAGAGAGAGAGGAGAGAGAGACACACACACACCCCGTGTTGTTGCCAGGTGTTTCACAGAATGACCGCCCTGGGCAAGGGGACAACTGTTCGCCACGCAGCCAATTGACGACCAGCACCAACTGTGCTGTTCAAACTCACTCGTTGATTAGTCAACAACACAATGGTGTGTGTATGGGGGCGATGATGCTGCTGAGTTTAGATTAGGCATTGCTCTGGGATGTATTAGACGTGGATCTTTAAAAAACATTGACAGTCAGATGGCACTCTCACGCAGTCAGGAACAAGTTTTAATTCTGGTTGTGTGTGTGTTTTTTTTTTTTTTTTAAATCTGGGCACGCATACAAACGCGGACACATTCACACTTTCTGTCCTTTCAGCTCTTCTCTTTTTCTCTCTATCTCCGTCTCCCACACCTCACTGTTCTCTCTCTCTCTCTCTCTCTCTCTCTCTCTCTCTCTCTCTCTCTGTCTCTCTGTGTCTCTCGCACACACGCGCGCGCGCGTGCAAACACACTCACACACACACACTCACACACACACACACACACGCACACACACGCACACACACGCACACAGACACACACACAAACACACACACACAGAGGGGCCTTATTTGTGTTTTACTAGTGAAAGTGCACATTCACAGTTATTGAGCCCAGTCATTATGGAGCTCAAGCCATGGGAGAAATTGTAGAATTACTCACTCCAAGTGTTTGTGTGCGTCCGTGTGTGTACGTACGTACGTCCTGTGTGTCTGAGCTTGGCGTAAATTTATAAGGTGATTAATTTAATGTGCACGAAGTGTCTCATCTCGTTTTCATTAGTCGCCACCACTGGCATTAGCCTCGCTCATGGAAATCTGCTCCGATTTGGAGCCAGCCCGTAAATCAAGCTGCCACCTCACACTCTCGCTCTCTCCCCCGTCCGCACCCCCGCCCGCTCACTAACACAGAACAGTTAGCTACCACTGAGCAGCCCAGCTTATCCACACTTTATTTTATATGGGGATACCATCAGCCGTCCAAACAAACCTGATTACGGGTGCCTTTCTATTTTTAGGTATGTTTACTAGCAGATGTTTTTTTTTTTCACAGAGTAAGGTAATTACAAACACAATCACTTTAGATGAGTAAAAAAAAAAACACAACACCAAAAAAGATGTCTGATTTTCAGTAGTAGGGTTTCATGAAGAAAATG
>NC_085878.1:41439736-41462236 GCF_034702125.1 Engraulis encrasicolus
CTCCTGTCACACACTCCTTTCTTCTCCTCTCCTCTCCTCTCTTCTCCTGTCCCCCTCTTTTCTCCACTCCTCTCCTCTCCTCGTCTTCTCCTCACCTCCTGTCACACGCTCCTCTCTTCTCCTCTCCCCTCCCACCTCTTTTCTCTTCTCCTCTCTTCTCGTCTCCTCTTTTCTCCTTTCCCTCAGTTTTCTGCTCTTTTCTTTTCTGCTGTTTACTGTTCTACTCTCCTCTTGTTCCTCCTCTCCTTTCCCTGAGCTTGAATGATGAGCCGGAGAGGAGAGCGGTAAACTGTTGAGATAAAGCCATGGAGAGAGAGACGTTGAGTTGGGTCGATCTTTCTCTCTCTCGCTCTCTGTCTCCCCTCTCTCTCTCTAGCTCTCTGTTTAACTCTCTCTTTCTCTGTGCGTGCGTATGCTCTCTCGCTCTCTCGCTCTCCCGACTGTAGCTTCAGCTGATAAAGCTTTCAGCTGCTGTCTGAGCTTCTTCCAGCACTTGGCTGCGTCTTGCAGTGTAATGTGTTTGTTTACTTTGGTAAATAAACTTAAAAAGGGAGAGGACAAGCCATTGTAGGCCTTTGTGTCTGTGTGGGTGTGTGTGTGTGTGTGTGGGTATCGGCAGGTTATTGTGGAATAGAAAAAGAAATGACCCTAGTAGTTCAGTCAGATAATAGAATTCTGATGATACTACTCTGCAAGGGGCCTACCCCCTCTGGATGCACCGATGCCGATACTGGTATCGGTATCGGCACAGCACAGAGACTTGCTCATTATACTCGTACTCGTCAAACACTTGCCGATACTAAGCACCAATACTGCTATTACACAAAACAATATAATAGCTCGCCACGCTCTGTTGACTTGTCAGCAGCATGGGGGAAAAAGCGCCACCTCATACATTTACTAACATTTAAATCTACATGGAAATGGACAATAAAAAAAATATCATGGGTGGAAAAAACAAGGCTGTGCATTGATCTCCATTGTATGTTGGTGGTAAAAGTATCGCTATCGGTACTCGGTATAGGCAAGTACAGACATTAATGTACTCATACTTGCATACTCGTATCTGTTTTCAAAAAAAGTGGTATTGTGCATCCCTACTACCCCCCATGCTATCAAACCCAGGAAGAGGTTCAGTTGATGACAAGTGGTGAATAGACTGCATTTTTTAAAACTCCACTGATCATGGGATACCTCATCTAAACTAGTGTTTCTCAACCAGGACCTTTTTAAAGATTCTATCAGCAGGATAACTCAAAAACAAACAACGGATTTGGACAAAACTTTGTGGAGTTGTTGGTAATGACCCAAGGAACAAATGATTAAATTCTGGTGGTGATCCGGATCACAAACTGGAACCAGGACCTTTTTAAAGATTCTTCACCATTGCTGGCCTATGAATCTACAGTAGACGCCCCTAGTGACCGAAAAATTGAATTACGGGCCAGGGCAAAACATTCCAGTTTCTAACTCCACAAAAGAAGGCAGAAAGAGAGGGTGTAACATAGTCAAATGTTCTATCAAGCAGCTTCCTTGGCGGAGGTCTCAGCTCTCTGAGTGCTTCTCGTTTATACTCCACGGAGCACTTCACATGGGATACCTCATATTAACAATCACAAACTCTGCTGGTGAAGGCTGCCAGGCCGCACAAACAGTCCCTGGCTGCATTGTGCGGGCCTAGTGGTTAGAGAGTTGGTCTTTCATACTAGGGGTTGCAGGTTCGAATTCCACCTGACCTCTCCCTACATCTCTATCCATGGCTGAAGTGCCCTTGAGCAAGGCACCTAACTCCACATTGCTCCAGGGACTGTAACCAATACCCTGAAAAATAATAACTGTAAGTCGATTTGAATAAATGAAAGCGTCGGCTAAAGGTCAGATTAGACTTCTGCAACTGCGCTCGTCAAAACTCGCGTGGGAGTGGCCACGAACCAACATTGTATTCATGCATCTGCGAGTTCTGCGAGGTCCGAGGTCTCGTCGCGAGCCACATTTGAAATTGCGCGATTAGGCTACTTTCACTACATTGGAAGCACTGCGGTCATTATTAAGCAATGTTCTTCCCGGTTAGCTAGGTATTTTCACACAAATTGCAAAGGCAATGCACTGGTATCATTATTTGACATACCCAGTCTGTTTTCAGGAGCAGAAAATGCAAGCATGTAAAGACAGTTGATTCTGCCGATGTGTGTTTACATTCGGTGGAGGAACGGTAGTAAAACCGCAGGCATTGTGCCATGAGTGTTCAACTGATGCATTGTTTGTTACTTAGCTTGTAGCTTCGTGTATTTACACACATTTACACACAAGGCATTAATAACGTTTTTAGCAGAATACAGCTCTGCTGTCCAAACTACTGGCATTGCGCTGCCACAAGAACAGAACAAGGAAGTAGCGAGACGACCAATCATAGTGCCTTTTTGTCTGCGTACTCCGCGTCCGTCCGACGGATAGTTCGAATTTTTTCGAGGCGCTCGACGACGGGCGCAGAGCCTCTGAGAGGGGGGCGTGGACTCGCATAGACAGAAAACGGACGGACGCAGATTCTATGCGTCCTAAGCATAAATCTAGCTTAAGTGTAATGTAATGTAATATGCAAACCGTAATGTTTGTCAAATCTAGACTCTCATGCTGCACCATCAAATTCTGTCTTAACGTTTTGCCTTTTTTTCCCCATACCCATGCCAAAGAGGTCCTTTTCTTGTAACGTAACGGTAAATGGTTGCATTTTATACTCGACTGAGCACTTTAACATGTTGTCCTTCAAATTCACATTCACATTTGAACACAAGACTTAAAGACTGTGGCCAAACCAGCTGTGACCAATAATGGCTGCCGATTCTAGAAGAGTTTGTTGCAGCATCAGTTTTCGCACGTCTGTTTTTGTGTGTCTTTTTTTAAAAGAAAAAAAAGCAACTTACACAGTCCAAGAGCGGTTGTTGGAAATAAATAACGGTGATTGACTCGTTGCCATTCAGACGAGAAGCCCAAGGAGACATGGCGAAAAGGCTCCCTCTCAGCAGAAACGGAGTAATGGTGGAGATGGTAATACGCTGTCTAGCCAGGCAGAACCGGGGAGGTCAATGCGGGGTCACCTCCGAGGGGGGGGGTTGGGTTGGGTCGGGTGGAGTGGGGGGGGGAACAGTCAGTGCTGGGTGGGCGGGAAAAGGAGAAAAAAACAGAAAGAAAGAAAGAGAATAAAAGAAAAAAAATAGCCTTCAAGTGTCGAAATCTCAGCTTTTCCTGTTTTCCTGTGGGGGAGTGTGTGAACGTGCGTGCGTGTGTATGACCCAATTATGCCAGCTCAGCACTCTCTGCAGCCCAGTGTAATGTGTGCGTGTGTGTAGAAGTGAGTGTATTTGTATGTGCGTACCATTTCGGCATGTCTAACTCCACGGAGACTCTGTGTGGTGGCTGACAATGTGATGGAGTTTGCCATTATTGCGCATTGAGGCATAATTGCATTGGAACTTACTGATCGACCTCTCTTTTCTCTCTCTCTCTCTCTCTCTCTCTCTCTCTCTCTCTCTCTCTCTCTCTCTCTCTCTCTCTCTCTCTCTCTCTCTTCAGGGCTATTTCCTTCTGTTTGAATCCATGCTGGACTCCGTGTTGTATGCACGGGACATGTACCTGGCAGATGGGGGCTCAGGTAAGTCTGCAGTTGGTCACCACCAAAATTTAATCACTTGTTCCTTCGGTCATTACCAGCAACAACTCCACAAAGTTTCAGCCAAATCCGTTTACAACTTTTTGAGTTATTCTGCTGACAAACAGACAAACCAACGCGAGCGAAAACATTACCTCCTTGGCGGAGGTAATTATGAAGTAGCAAACAATTTCTTCCATATTGTATCTACTTTACTTTATTTGTCCAGGACATTGCACATTAATGAACATATACATACATGTACATATATGTAAACATGCCAGATTGTAGCCCAAGGGCTAATTTCCATCTGGTGTCCAATATCTGAAAGTAACATGCAAACTTTTGATGTACAGTATAACAGTAAATTTACACACTTACCCTAAACCTAATCCTTACCTCAGCCTTGTGTGTGTGTACATAATGTGAAGTGTTACAAACTTTTCTAGGCCGTGCTTCACGTAGAGACGCTGTAATTAGGAGTGTCAATAACAGGGTTGTGAATGTTGCTCTCATAATTGGGGTTATTTGCCTTGGGTGTTTTACATTACATTAATATGGCAGTGGTGCCACATGTGTTTTGGGGGTGGTGGGTGTCTACTCACTGTAAATCAAACTATTATACCATATAGTATTTGGTCCAGGTAGACAAATGCTGAGGCACTCAAGGTTGCTGTTTTTTACTTTTTTATTTGGCTACAATGCCTTTGCGTTTTGGCCCTTATGGCCTTCTTCAGGGCGCATATACGCGCAGTCAAACTGAAGTTTGAAACTGATGTGTTAGGGTCTCGCAGATCGGTTCCGACAGCACTGCGGCACACTTTGGCTTCGGGCAGAATTCTGACCCCCAAACCCAATTTCGCATGAGCATAGCTTGGATAGTCAATGGGCGGCTCCGACAAAATAGACCTCGTCTCTAATCGCTAGCTGTTGTCCGCGGACATCGGCGCCAGTGTGTGGGGTTCTATTGAAAACAATGGAATCAACTTTTGGTGTGCGTAGGCCCTTACCCGTTACAGACCATCCACACATTACACACTGTAGCAGCAGCAGTAGCAATAGCAGCAGCCTCCCTCCCTCCTTATTCAGTAGCTAGTGTGTGCGTGCGTGCGTGCGTGCGTGCGTGCATGCGTGCGTGCGTGTGTGCGTGTGTGTTGCTCCCTCCCTCCTCATTCAGTAGCTTGTGTGTGTGTGCGCGCGTGCGTGCGTGTGTGCGTGTGTGTTGCTCCCTCCCTCCTCATTCAGTAGCTTGTGTGTGTGTGCGCGTGTGTGTGCGTGTGTGCGTGCGTGTGTGTGTTGCTCCCTCCCTCCTCATTCAGTAGCGTGTGTGTGTGTGTGTGTGTGTGTGTGTGTGTGTGTGTGTGTGTGTATTGCTCCCCCATCCTCATTCAGTAGCTTGTGTGTGTGTGTGTGTGTGTGTGTGTGTGTGTGTGTGTGTGTGTGTGTGTGTGTGTGTGTGTGTGTGTGTGTGTGTGTGGCACAGCTTTTGCCGCTAACCATATCCGCCGGCGCCGCCACTACGCACTCTACGCAACCTGACACTACGCAACCTGACAGGCCCATCTGTTTCCTGTTACCTCGCTCTAAACTCTCTTAGTGTTGCCCCGCTCGCCACCGGGGTTGCCAGATGTGACTGCTGATTTCCAGCCCAAATGATTCTCAAAACCCGCATAGAAGCACTAAATGTCGCCAATGTTGACCTACTTCTATTAGTTTTAATGGACATAAGGCCCCAAATGCCAAAATGCCTGCAGACGGCCGTCCTAAGCAGCCCAATTGGGCGGGAAACCGCCCAATCTGGCAACACTGCTCGCTACTAACCACTCCTGCACCTACTCGCAAAATGCTTTTTTTTTTTACCCCTCCGCCATCTCTCCTCTTCTCCTGCCATGGCCACTATAGTCGCTACAGATGGTGGAAGTGGTTTCCGCCAGTCTTGATTTGGGTCTGCCTGCCTCAAGCAAATCCAAAACGCGATCTGCTGGCTTTTTTTGTGTGAAAAAGTGCCTTTTTTTTGCCAGGTGGTGTGGTGACGATACAAAAGCAAGACTAACTCAACCTTGCACTCAGACAATGCAAAATGAAGACCAACTTACACTTGGGTCTACTTGTCTCTAGCCAGGCCGCGCCCTCCTGGTGACGCAACACCTTCAGTGTTGCTTCTAGTCAGGCCAGGAGCCGTTTCTGAGCTCCAGAAAAATAGGGAGCTCCTCCCACTTTGTCAGGAAGCAAACAGCCAGTAGCAAACCAAGGGAGGCGGGTCAACCATGCCTTTTGGGAATTTTTTGTTTTGTATGTTCGTGTGTGTGTGTGTGTGTGTGACTTTTCTTGATGAAGATGGACCTGAGGGTCGAAACGTTGCGCTTTCACCATTAAAGTAACACAGAAGACAAGCAGTGCTTGCAGACTTTATTCACGTTTGCTGCATTATTGCTTTCATTGTCCTGCACCTGGCCTATAGGGTGGGACGTGCACACATCTACTCCTCTGAACAGAGGGAAGGAGGATGTGGCTGCATCCAGCTGTTTAGAAGGAGCCGACTCATCTCCCAGCAGATGGCTGAATGGAAACACCCGCCTTTAGAAATGCACCCTCCCCTTTACTTGAAACACACCCTCCCCTGTACTTTTCTACTGGAAATGGAGTACACTGCCACTGCAAACATCCACTGTGTGCGCATGTTGGTGTGTGTGCACGTGTATGCATCTGTATGTTCTGTGCGTGCGTGCGTACGTGCATGCGTGCGTGCATGCGTGCGTGCATGCGTGCGTGCGTGCATGCATGTGTGTTTTCAAGCAAATGAACCCACACATACTTCGAAAGACTCTCTTTTAGAAGTTAACACATTGACTACCAAATCACAGGAAAACCCGTTTTTACTTCCCATGCGTTGGCTCCCAAAGCGGGAAAACCAGTTTTTGAGTTTTTATTGTATTTTTCATAACTAGACACTTCAATGCTTATTGTGTGTGATTTTGGGAGCTCTGTGATAAGTAGAACAGACATAGATGGCTGTCAAAACTTGTGTCATCATCTGGATATTTTAATCACAACGCCAGGATCGGCGCCAACCCAAGAATATTTTTGATAACTGTAAGCTACTGTCCGGAACTGTTCCCCTGCGTCGGTGACATCACTGTAGGCTACAGAAGACAACACTTTCACTTTCACATCGAGTCCAGCACACCTTCTGGGGGATAATGCAAACAACCTTGCCCAGATCCTACACATACTGTGAACTGTGATTGGATTATTACTCTTACCTCAGATTTGATCGGCAACCAGATAAGTTGGATTCTTCATTCTGTTTTTTTATTACCCCATGATGAAATTGACGCTGTAGTGAACAGGAGAAGCTGGCTGCTACTGTCGGTGAAGCTAGCATTGCTATGTAAACAGTAGCATGCATGGATGCATGGCACAGCACAACAGCTGTTTCCCACACAAGGATCGGAGACATTAACGCATCCGATTAACGGATTTTGTTGTTGACGTTACACTAAATGCCTTTAGGGACGTGTTTGTGGATATGTTTTGCCTACTGCGTGTGACTAAGACCTGTTTCGCATGTGTGCAAATATTAGTTAAGTAACATGTACTTCTGGAGGCGAAAATTCGTTTGATTGGTTGATACAATTGCAGGGGGAGGTGTCAGAGCAGGAGATACGCATCTAGTACACCAATTTCATACTGGACCCAGTGAAAAAGCACAAGATTCTGAAACGGCGCATCATTCATAAAATCCTCAATATCTTCATTCCATGTTGATTTTGGCTGATACCGGCCTTGGTTTAGCTCACAATAGCTCGGCAATGAAAGCACATACAGACACGCGGTTTTCACGCTCTAAGAGGTGAAAGTCTCACCTTTCAAACAAGCCATAATATGTTTCGGTGGCCCTATCACACAATATGCTGTGACTGTACCAAAAACACCTAAAAATGGTTTAGAACGCTGGGAGTCTACGACATGATTCTGAAAACACCGCTGGTAGTCAATGTGTTAAGCTACCGGTATACCTGTAATGAATTGAAGCGCCATCCCGTCCTGTCCAACTCTTGTCTTTGACTGAAAAGAGAATAGAATAGGTTTCATGTGTCCTGCACTGCACTGCCGTGGGTAAAATGCGTTTCCCTCCACCACGGGCCGCCTTATCACAGCCCAGGCATGCGGGCCACATTATACAAGCTATTGATTTACGCTATAAAAGATTGCGAATTGAATTAATTCGACACAGAAATGGCCCCGGCCGGCCTGGCCGCTGCATAGTAGATGCATTGACTTCATTTCATGGTTTGTGTGTTGGGGCGCTCCGCTCGCAACGCCCTTGGTTTTCATCATTTGCTTTCAATTACGGTAGGTGGTAGGTGTGAGAGGTGCTTGTTTTTAGGTGTGTGTGTGTGTGTGTGTGTGTGTGTGTGTGTGTGTGTGTGTGTGTGTGTGTGTGTGTGTGTGTGTGTGTGTGTGTGTGTGTGTGTGTGTGTGTGTGTGTGTGTGTGTACACGAGCACACGCCTGTGTGTGTGCGTGCGTGCGTTTGCGCGTGCGTGCGTGTGTGTGTAGTATTTAGCTACTGCCTCTGCTGTCTGTGAGCGTGATGCTTAATGATTTGTGACAGACTGGGCTCTGACACAGGATAGGTTCCGAGACGCTGGCTTTTACAGGCTCCCAGGGATGGGGAAAAGGTCAACACACACACACACAAACACACACACACACACACACCCACACACACACACACACACACGCACACATACACACACACGCACACACACACACACACACACACACACACACACCTACCACACACACCTACCACACACCTACCACACACCTACCACACACCTAACACACACACACCTACCACTCACACCTACCACACACACCTACCACACACCTACCACACACCTACCACACACACACACACACACACACACACACACACACACACACACACACACACACACACACACACACACACACACACACACACGCCTACTTCACACACCTACCACACCTACCACACACACACACACACACACACACACACACACACACACACACACACACACACACACCTACCACTCACACCTACCACACACACCTACCACACACCTACCACACACCTACCACACACCTACCACACACGCACACACACACGCACACACACACACACACAAACACACACACACACACACACACACACACACACACACACACCTACCACACACACCTACCACACACCTACCACACACCTACCACACACCTACCACACACGCACACACACACGCACACACACACACACACAAACACACACACACCTCACACACCTACCTCACACACCTACCACACACACACCTACTGCACTTCACCTTCACTCCCTCTATCCTGGACAGAGCAGCAAAACATAGGTAGAGAAATATTGACACGACAGAATGATAAACAGAGGAGAAAGAGAGAATGCATGAGACAATGCAAGAAGGATAAAAACAGGGCACAGAGTAGTGAGTGAACGAACGAATGCGGTGAACGAACGGTGAGCCATGAGCTGCTGCACCTGAGAGTTGTTGACTTTTGATTTTACCCACACATCGCACGCACGCACGCACGCACGCACGCGCACACACACGCACACACGCACGCAGAGACACATCTCACGCACGCACACACACACACACACACACACACACACACACACACACACACACACACACACACACACACACACACACACACACACACACACAGACCCTCCGGTGCCAGACGAGCAGATGGCGGTGACAGTGCTTCCTTAAGTGACGGTCACGGCAGGCCGCGTCACCGCACACACTCCTCCTGCTGTGCCTCCTCTTCCTCCTGCTCTCCTACATGTTCTCCTCACAGGGGGTCCCTTTGTGCATATGCCACCCTCACCTCCTCTCTCCTCTCTCCTCCTCTCCCTCCTGCTCTCCGGTGTCCCTTTGTACATATGCCACCCTCACCTCCTCTCTCCTCCTCTCCTCTCCTCTCATCTCCTCACTCCTCCTCTCCTCCCTCACCTCCTCTCCTCCTCTCCCTCCTGCTCTCCTACATGTTCTTCTCCTCACAGGCCCCTTTGTACATATGCCACCCTCACCTCCTCTCTCCTCCTCCTCCTCACTCCTCTGCATGTTCTCCCCATGGGGGGGTACGTTTATACATATGCCACCTCAGTCATAACCTTCCTCTCATTCACTCTCCTGCTCTCCTCATCATCACTCCTGTCCTCCTCCTCAATTCTCTCCTGCACTCCCCTACTTGTTCTCCCCATAGGACGGGGTCCCTTGAACATATGCCTGTCACCTCCTCCTATCCTCCTCTCCTTATATCTCCTCCTCACCTCCTCTCTCCTCCTCTCCTTATATCTCCTGCTCTCCCCGTGTTTTTCCCTTGGGCGTCCTTTTGTCATCTTGGCCACCTACTCATCCTTTTCCCCCTCTCTCCTTTGTCCTCCTCCCACTCCTGCACCTCCTAATCTATTTGTTCTCCCTTAAAGGGACACTGTGCAGGAAGTGGACAAAAAAGATACTGCAACTATGCTGTCCATTGAAAATGGGCTGCCTAATGCCAAATTCGATCCTTACATGAAAGTTTACTAAGTAATAAACAACACATATTTCCTAGTATGGTCCAAGTAGAGTAATTTTTGCAGCTAAAAATGGCTATTTTGGAAATTCAAAATGGCGGACCATGGAGAAGATCCCCCTTTTCATGTATGAAAAGTGCAATTTTTTCAGTCATAATGAATACTTAGAATTTGATGGTGGTGGTAAGTATTCATGAAAAAGATAACATTAGTGAATGGGCAGCATGAATTCTGGAAATAAACAACTAAAAAATCTCACACAGTGTCCCTTTAAGGGGAGTATACCTCATCTTCCTCTTCTCTTCTCCTCTGGCCCTTATCAGTCATCCTCCTCACTTCCTGCTGCACCTCCTCCTCATCCTCTTGCTCCCTTACCAGGGGGGTCCCTTGGACAAAATCCCCGTCACTCTCCTCTCCTCTCCTCTCCTCTCCTCTCCTCTCCTCCTCGATTAGGAGAAAAATCATTATCACGATTATTTTAGTCAATATTGATGTGTGTTGGCTAGCAAATCTGATCTGTGCTCGCAATGGCTCAAGTGGAGGGGAATGCTTTGTCCCTAGCGTAACCTTTTGACAAAAATATTGTCTCAAATCGATATTATGAAATTTGATATCGTTAGACTGCAATATTGATATCAAGATATTAATACGATATATTGCACAGCCCTACATGGGGGGGGGTTCATATGGGGTGAGCAAGAGTATGGAGGACTTGGGGTTGGGGGGGCAGTGAGCAAGAGTATACCCTATGGGACTCCTATGGGCTGGTGTGGAGCAGTGGAGGAATGAGGTGGAAGGAGAGTGAACGGGTGAGCAAGAGTGTATTAGACTGAGGGAAGGTGGTGGGGTGGGGTGGGGTGGGGTGGGGTGGGGTGGGTTGGGGTGTTGCTGTGGAGGTGTGTGGTGTGTAAGATTGACGGTGAGCGTAGTGAGTGGTGGTGAGCAAGAGTATATGGGCTAGTGGCAGGGATGACAGACGGGGCCATGGGCAGCCAATCGAGAAGGACGCAGATGTCAAAGCCATGAATCTTTGGGGCACACCATCTCCATTGCGTCCGCGCCGCCTCCGCCGCTGCCACCGCCGCTGCCGCCGCTGTGCTATGGCTCTGCTGAGCAGCGGTGACACACGCCCGGCCGCCCTCCTGATTCTGCCCAATCAGCACTCTGCTCAGCTGCTCCCCGGCCGGGACAGTTACTCATCATGGTCACCGTAATCACGAAGAAATGAGTGAGCCACTCAGGCAGGATCGAGGGTGTCAAGAGAAGAGGAGAGGGGAAGATGGGGAGAGGAGGAGGAGGAGGAGAGGGAAGAGGGTGACTGAGAGGAGAAAGAAGATGGGGAGAGGAGGAGGAGAAAAGGGTAAGATGGGGTGACTGAGAGGAGGAGGAGGAGGAGAGGGAAGGTGGAAGGACAAGGAGGAGAGGAGGAGGAGAGGGAAGCTGGAAGGACAAGGAGGAGGAGGAGAGGGGAAGATGGGGTGACTGAGGAGGAGGAGAGGAGAAGATGGAAGGTGGAAGGACTAGGAGGAGAAGAGAGATGGTTGGAGATTGAGGGGGATGAGGGGGTTGGGGTTGGAGATGGGGGGTTAGAGTAGAGTGAATCGGTGGCTGGCAGGGGGGGGAGGGTAGTTGCTGAGTAGATCTGGAGGACAGGGGTTGAGGGTGGAGATGGGTGCATGTGATTGGTTGAGTTAAGGGTAGTGGAGAGGGAGGGTAGAGGATTTTCTTGGGAGGGGGTGTGCAGGATTAGCCTGGTCCTGACCATCCCATAATACTACCATTTCATTTCGTATTTATGGTCTGGCATTTGTTTGCTCTGAAGCGATTGTAGAAAGCAGGAAGTTTGCACTCAGTTATAGTTTGAAATTATTGGACACCTCTCACCCAATCGCTGGCAGTTACTCAACAACAACATAGCGCAGACCAATGGCTCTGGCGCAGATGTGTACGTCATTGTCACGAGCGTTCTCCCCCTTTCGTCCCCACGTGGGGGGCGTATTCGATTATTGGCTGTTTTCTGGGGGGGCGTTGCAATCAAAATTCTACTGCTGCAAGCACTCCACAGAGAAGCACGGCCAGACTACAGTAGTGGAGCCAATCCTTTGGCGGAAGTACGTAGGATGGCTCGCGAGGCTAGTGCAGGATAGGAGTGAAGATGTGAATGAAGGTGGAGAGGTAGATGGAGGAGATGTGGAGGTAGTTGAATGCACGGGGGGGAGTTGGGTGCATCTGATGGACTGAGGTGACGTGACGGTGGCCTCCTCCAGAATGACACCTGCAGGGTCACGGAGCGGCGAGTGAGTGCCAGCCAATCACGCGAGAGCA
This sequence comes from Engraulis encrasicolus, assembly GCF_034702125.1. Taxonomy (NCBI): domain Eukaryota; kingdom Metazoa; phylum Chordata; class Actinopteri; order Clupeiformes; family Engraulidae; genus Engraulis; species Engraulis encrasicolus. The sequence continues at coordinate 41,452,311 of NC_085878.1, forward strand.
GCAGTGGCCTGTTAGTGGCCTGTCATCATCCATCCTGCCGAGCTTGGCTGAGCGCCGAACTGGCGTGAACTCCCAATTTGGGTGCGTAGCGAGCTGGGTAAGGCGTCGTTTAGCGAGGGGGTAAGGTGTTGGTTAGCGAGGGTGAGACATTGGATGTAGAGGTCAGGATTAGAGCAGAGGTGCTCTGTAGGGTCAGTGGGTGGCCGAGAGAACACCAGGCTGCATAGAAGATGAGTGGTGAGAGGTAGAGAGCCCTGAACGCGCTAAACTGTTTGACATCTCGACCCAAATTCAAAGCTGGTAAATGCTCAAGGCGCTAAGCTAAAACATATAATTCAAACCCACCCACATTTACAGATGATGGCCTTCTACTGAGGCAGAAGGTTCAATTTACTGCTGTGCTGTTCCATTTTGACAGTTGGTTGAAAATGGTTAAAGGAAAACTGAATTGAAGTCCTGAGCTATTCATAACTCAGCCTGGTTTGAGGTTGGGGCATTTGTCTTCCGCAGCAATGTATTTTGTTGTATCTTCAAAATTACTATGTAATGACATTAACAATTTTAATTGCAGTGTTATTTCAAACAAATAGTAGTCTAACTTGGGCGTCTTTTCCTATGCAAGTATTTTTTTCTCACCCCAATAAGTTACTACCAGTGTAGTTTTTTTGATTAGCTCCATTGCAAAACAAACTTTATGCGTTCATGCTTTCACTTCCTGCCGTGCGGAAAGCAACTCAATTAGCCGCTGATGGTCTTACTGTACGTTTTGATCGTTCATGTGTAGAAGACGGAGCCTTCTCCTGAGCTGCAAGACATGCAGAAGTAATTAAGCTGGTTACACTCGGCGGTAGCAGTATCTCAAACTCCCTGGTCTGAAAAATCTGTGTGCGTGCGTGTGTGTTTGTTGTGCCGTTACAGTAATGAGTTTTTGCTCCGTAATGGCGCGTGTTTTTTGACCCCTGGCAGGTTTTTGGGGGGGATTGGTGGCGCAGACATTAGCGTGGCTTTCTCATTAGATCTCCATGGCGTCGTTAACGCGTACAGGAGCTCGCCACAGGAAGTGGCCATTACTGCAAGCGTTTGGGACGAGCCCCCAACTACAGCGTGGCACTAATGGGTGATGAATGCATTCATGACCATTTTGTGTCTTCTTCCTCATACTGGTGACAGTTGAGTCAATTTACACAATTCCCTAGAATCTCCCCAGGTGACTTTCTTGGATTTGCCAGATTCTTTTGCAGACAGGTACCCTTTCAAGTCATCTGAAAGAATACCAGGTTTTAGCATTTTAGCAATTTTCAAGTTTCAAGTTTTAGCATATATGGGTCAGTGACGTTTCAAGGCACTTGACGTTGTAAGCCAGTGATTCTCAAAGTGTGGGCCTTGAAAGGTGTGTGCGCGTGCGTGCGTGCGCGTGTACATTTCAAGTGGGCCCAAAGTTGGAAAACGTTTGGAAACCCTGCTTTAAGTTATCATCTGTTTGGTCCAGCACCAGTGTCACTGATGTGCGTGCATTTTCTGCTTTAAAAAAAAAAAAACAACTTTTAAAAAAAAAAGGAACATGTTTTTTACATTTCATGGAACAAGGGTCTGTCTAGCCATAACTCTTGTGTTTGTCAGATAATAGGGAATAGGGCGTAAATGTGAAATCGAACAAAAGAGGTGAAAGTAGGGCAAAGTTGCACTTAAAGATGAATGTCCCCATTATGGCAGGGGTGTCAAATAGATGATTTGTTCTCAACACCCACAACACTGGATCTTCTCTTGGTTCAATAGACAATAATATATAATATAATTAACATTTTTGAATTTAACTTTTCCTGCAGCTCAATAATTTAGACCTTTCATTTGTTTCTCCACGGTTTCTCAAGTTACTTGATCTCATAGATTGATATACATTCTATGCTTGATCTGCTTTCTGACAGTAATTATAATACTCATGTGACCTTAAAACACTGTAAACAAAACAAAATATTGATTTGTAATTATCCTGTTGAATTTGTGCAGCTAATTCCATCGAGGCAGCTAACTGCAGGATCATTTAGTTGATTGTGTAAGCGTGACATTTTAGAATTGTTTCACCTCTGGGGTGCTTATGAATACATTACGATTAGTCACAAACAATATTCTGCTTGACAATTTTTTAAGATTGCTGTACAGTGACATTTATTTTGTGGTATTTTAAAAATGAGTGCATTGTAATGAAGCCATTGTACATTTGAAATATGGATCATTACATCTGTACAAGGTTAATGGTCTTGGTTTATTAGCAGTCACAATAGCTTTTGAAACCAGTGCTTTCAGGTACTGAATCGTGTCTAGCTTTGTGCGTGTGTGTAATTTTTTTATCCAATGCACATGGGACGTGGGGATCTACAAACCCCAACTCCGGTTGGATTTATCAAATTAGAAATGAGTACATATGTCCCCCAAAACAATATTTTTTCTCGGTTTTAACACTTAATATGTTGTCTTTTCACTATTCTCCATCTAATGAATAGATTGAATGTTTTGAAAATGATAGCATTTTGATTTTATTCACTGTTTACCAAACATCCCAACTTCACCGGAGTTGGGGTTTGTAGATCAATTACTTAGAAGAGTATTTATTTAGGATGATACTCAAACAACCCTGTTTTGGAATGGCCGGCCAAACATTCAACCTCTGGTATCCTGCCCAAGGAGCCGCTTGCTCTGTTCTGTTGTTCAGCCACCTGGGAAGGTTCAACCAGAGACTTAAAGAATCTCAACTCGCTCTCCTTCTGTGTGAGGTCTGTGGCATCTCACCTGCGTTTTCCCCGTCTGTTTGTCTGTGTGTGTGTGTGTGTGTGTGTGTGTGTGTCTGTGTGTGTGTGTGTGTGTGTGTGTGTGTGTGTGTGTGTGTGTGTGTGTGTGTGTGTGTGTGTGTGTGTGTGTGTGTGTGTGTGTGTGTGTGTGTGTGTGTGTGTGTGTGTGCCTGTGTGTGCCTGCAGTCTATCCGGACGTTTGCAACATCAGTCTGGCCGCTGTCGGGGACACAAAGAAGCACGGGGAGCGCATTGCATTCTGGGACGATGTGTACGGGTTCCAGATGGCCTGCATGAAGAAGGCGGTGGCGCCAGAGGCGGTGGTGGAGGTGCTGAACCCAGACACGATCATCTCAGAACCAGCCATCATACAGGTGTGTGTGTGTGTGTGTGTCAGGGCTTTACGGTAACTTTTTCGCTTGCTGGCCATTGTGGCTAGTAGTTTTCTCAAGTCACTAGCCATTCAGCTATTCTAGTAGCTATACATTTGATATGTTTCTTTTTTATCATGATATAGTACATCTAACCTCAGATGATGAGGTGCTAAAGCAAGAAAATGAGTTCACAGCTTTCTACATGGAAATAAATCATACAAATAGAAACTGAGTAACTGAGCTTTCTCTTAAACTTCTACAAATAATTGATACAGAAGGGGCAGAGTGCAGAATATAGGCTATAGATTGGTGTGTGTGTGTGTGTGTGTGTGTGTGTGTGTGTGTGTGTGTGTGTGTGTGTGTGTGTGTGTGTGTGTGTGTGTGTGTGTGTGTGTGTGTGTGTGTGTGTGTGTGTGTGTGTGTGTGTGTGTGTGTGACTTTAATGATACACATTATTTGGGTGTGTTATGCTAACAGCAGAAAAGGAAGAATGGTAATTCCTTTCAATGGGGTGTCGTAGGCTAATGCATTCAGCTAACACTTTTTTCCAGGTGTCAAATCTGAGTTTCTTCATATATGCCCGTTTTACTGTGCCTACGTGTCATTTGGATATACAGGAAAAGGTCTCTGCATACTTACGAAGGGTGAAACAACACGTAATCTAAGTTTGATGTCCTGAAATAACAGGTTTTCATTGTTTTGTTTTTGTTGTTGTTCGTTTTTTTTGCCTTCTTCTACTGTTTGAAGTAGTAATAAATAATGTTGTGATGTCTGCTTAACAGAGTGGGAAATAAAGCCTGTTAGTGCAGTGGAGTGCGGAGCATAACTCATTCAGATTAGCTTTGTGTGTGTGTGTGCGTGTGCGTGTGCGTGTGTGTGTACGTGTACGTGTACGTGTTTGTGTGTGTGTACGTGTGTGCGTGTGTGCGTGTGTGTGTGTGTTTGTGTGTGTCTACGTGTGTGTACGTGTGCGTACGAGTGTGTGTGTACGTGTTTGTGTGTGTGTGTGTGTGTGTGTGTGTGTGTGTGTGTGTGTGTGTGTGTGCGTGTGCGTGTGTGTGTGTGTGTGTGTGTTGGGGTGTGTGAGTGTGCGTGTGTGTGTGCGCGCGTGTGCGTGCATCCGTCCCTGACTGGGTGTACAGAAAACATTAAGGGCAGGAAAGAAGAAAGAAGAAAAACAAGGGATGATGGGAGGGAAGTAAATAATAGGCCGAGGGCAGACTGAAAGAAGGAGGGGAGAACAAAAAAAAGAGAAAGAAGAGTGGAGAGACAGGGAAGACAAGCTTGAAAGCCCCAGGGAGGTGATGAGACGGTGGGGGTATGATGGATAACTGTAATCCTTATTTAAGTTGCTCTTTAGCAAACTTCATTACGTGCCTGCCTGCCCCCTGGCCTCCCTCCCCTCTTCACTAGCACAAGCAGGATACGGGAGGAGCCGACACACAGACACACGTGCATGCACGCACGCGCACACACACACACACACACACACACACACACACACACACACACACACATACACCTTAACATTCATTTTTCTGCCGTCATCAACCGACCACAAGAGAATTCCATTCCCAGACATATTATAATGTACTCATTACTCTGTTATGAGCCTGTATTATGGTAATAACAATGTTATAACAGTGATAACCTCACTTGCCTGTTATACGTAACAAATGTGCCACTTTTACAGTCTGGAAGATTAAACATCGTGTTTAATGTGTGTTAAACACTGGAATGTATTGTATCATTGTAATATTGTTTAAAGGGACACTGTGTAGGAAATGGTCAAAAAAGGTACTGCAACTATGCTGCTCATTGAAACTGGGCTGCCTATTGCCAAATTTTATCTTTACATGAAAGTTTACCAAGTAATAAACAAATATTTTCTAGTATGATCCAAGTAGAGTGATTTTTGCAGCTAAAAATGGCTATTTTTGGAAACTCAAAATGGTGGACCATGGAGAAGATCCCCCTTTTTATGTATGAAAAGTGCATTTTTTCCAGTCATAATGAATACTTAGAATTTGATGGTGGTGGTAAGTATTCATGAAAAAGGTAACATTAGTGAATGAGCAGCATGAATTCTGGAAATAAACAACTAAAAATCTCACACAGTGTCCCTTAAGTTATGTATTTATAGTGAAGAATCACAGCTTTTAGCAAACTCGTGTTTGTGGTGGTCACTGTTCACATATAGTAGTTATTACCAGTGTATATTATATATGTTGTTGCTAAATCGTTGTAGTGTGACTGGGTCATTACATTGTGCAAGCCAGTTATACTTCTCTAGCCTGCCTCCCATCCCCTCCCCTGCCATATTAAATGCATATGCTGCGTGAAATAGTGGATGCACAAATCGATCACCTCTGTGAGCAAAAAGTGAAAAATGAGACACATTCCAACCCATTAGCTTCTGGTCCAATGAAATTCTTTTTTTCCCATAATGCTGGCTAGACTTGTGTAAAATTACTACTTCCCTGCATGGCAAACTTCGTCTGAAAGATTAAATGGTGGCCATTTTTACATTGAAATAATACAAAAAAAAAAATGTTGAGCCTATTCTACGTCGTGAAGTGGAGCGTAGTATTAACCTCAAAATAAAATAAAATAAAATGAAAGAGCCAGTCTTTATTTAATGTGTCTTTGCCGGAGGGGGGTCACATTGCTTGTCTTGTGTTTTGACCTCTTAGACGTTGGACTGTAACAAGGTTTGCCTGTCTGAGCTGGAGTTTGCTGCCGACTTCACTTTGAAGGTCACCGAGACAACACAGTGCACGGTAAGTGGGAACTTCTACTTCACTTACCTCCTGTTCTACTTCCTCTCATTTCCTTCTGATTGCACACACCATAGACATTGTTAAACTGTGTTTCTATTTTTTGCTTCCATACCATGTGTGGTGACCCTGGAAGTCAGTTTTGGAAATAAAATAAATAAAACCACATCTACAACAATAACGTGTGTGCATGTGTGCGTGTGTGTGTGTGCGTGTGTGCGCGCGCGCGTACGTGTGTGCGTACGTATGTGCGTACGTGTGTGTGTGTGTGTGTGTGTGTGTGTTCAAATGGCATTTATTCAATGCACCTCTTTAAAAATCAAAACTAGTGAATGGTGCTGTTTAAGAAGTCCGGTGAAATGTCTTACGTTGTGTTAAAACGTGATGAGCCCTAACTTTTGTCACTTTTGTCCAAAGTCCGAGCGCTAGTCAGAATTCCAGAGCTAGGTGAAATTTAGCTTCTGCTGTGATGGACCGGTACCTGTTTAGCCATCGTTATAAATCTCTACTTTCCACCCATTTACGAGGCTCAAAGTTGCTCAATACTTCATTCCGCAGAGTTGCGGGGTTGTTGACATGTAAAACGAGGCATAGAGAACTTTGCTAGTGCACAGTTAGTTTACAAACAGGGCTGTTTGTAGAGGTTGCGTCACAGCCCGGCTACAGCCTGCACCACAGAAGGTCAGCAGTCATAAAACATGACCAATATCATTCACAAGTGTGAACGGAAATATCCTTATAGTTCTAGTCATCTGAATAGTTAGCGTTGTAGATGTGATTGGACCTAAAACTAATAAATGAAATTAACTTGAAAGCACAAGTTAACCAGCTGCTTCAGAAATGTTATTTAAATCCTTATCGTATGTTGTGTGGTGCTATGAATACAATACTTCAATTCAAAGCTTCACACAGCTTATCATAAGGATTTCAACAATTAACTAGGAATTCTGAGGCTGCTGGTAAACTTGTGATTTTTTTTAAGTTTACTTTTTTCCTCTCATTTCCGTATGATCACGACACACACACACATACACTCACCGTAAACATTATTAAACTTTGGTTGTATTTTGGCTTCCATTCCCTGTATGTTGACCTTGGAAATCAGTAGTGGAGCTAAAATAAATAAAAAAACAAACACATAACTAAAATCGAGGTCATCAAGCCTTATATAAGAGACTGCCATGCGGTAAGTTCTAAGTTCGAAGTGTGTCAGCGTGAACCTTGTTGGCCTCGTCGTCAAACATCGTACCATCGTACGTAACTCCTCTCTATCTCCTCTGCTAATCGAGGCTGTCAGCCCCGGAGATTAATTAGAGGCGGGGGAGATGGATGGAGCGCTTGATTGGCTGGGATGGGTCAGGTGTTGGCGGCACCTGTGTTGATTGATGGCTCGGCCCCCTGTCTCTCCACACCATTGAGTGGGACGGGACCCCTCCACAGGCATCTGGGGGGCCGGGCGCACCTCATTTGCTCTGATTAGCTAGTTGTTGTTTTGTGTGTGTGTGTGTGTGTGTGTGTGTGTGTGTGTGTGTGTGTGTGTGTGTGTGTGTGTGTGTGTGTGTGTGTGTGTGTGTGTGTGTGTGTGTGTGTGTGTGTGTGTGTGTGTGTGTGTGTGGTGTAGCTGTAAACTAACTCTGCAAGTTTTGAGCGTGCTGGAGAGTCGTTGTGGAAGAGCATGAAGTACATGAAGGCTGTGGCTGCTCTTGGGAGTGTTGGTTAGAGGCTTTCCTTTTAAACATATACTGTATATATAGATGATATTTCATGGCCTATTTTTTTTCCTTTTGTTGCGACTATGGCAGTGAAGATAGTGAAGGTCATCATGACAGGAACTGAATGGCAGAGAGGGGGTAGGATAGGATAGGATAGGATAGGATAGGATAGGATAGGATAGGATAGGATAGGATGGGATAGGATAGGGTTGGGACATGACCCAGGCCGGACAGATTGGGCGTTCTTGTGCTCTTGGAAGTAGATCTTATCCTATCTCGGAAACTAGCATATCACATTTTTCAACAGGTTTTCCAGTGGAAAATTACCACAAGGGGGACGTTAATGTGTCCTTCCCATGTTGGCGTTTGGCATTGACCATAATACCACAGAGCACATGAATGCACGGTCAAACTCGAGCCCCCAGCCCCCCAACTTTGGGTTTGCATGCCCGCTCACAGGGACCCCGGTTCGAGTCCGGCCGGGATCATTTCCCGATCCCCCCCTGTCTCTCTGTCCCATTCGCTTCCTGTCACCATCTTCTACTGTCCTGTCAAATAAAGGCACAAAAGCCCCTAAACAAATATTAAAAATAAATAAATAAATAAATCGAGCCGCCATGGCCATCCAAGCCCATTCATATCACGGTGCATGATGTGCCACTTCACCCCCTGGCTTTATTGATTTTAAAGTGTGTTTTTAATGGGTAACATTTAGGGGGTGTCTTTGTTTGGGAATGTTTGTTCACTTTCTCGGCTGCTTTGAGGGTGTTATGGGAGCCTTTGGTATTTTTAGACTTGGTGTGTTTTTAATGGGTACCATTTAGAGGTGCCTAAAGTGTTGAGAGCGGGTGAAACTGTCTGTCTGTCTGTCTGTCTGTGTGTGTGTGTGTGTGTGTGTGTGTGTGTGTGTGTGTGTGTGTGTGTGTGTGTGTGTGTGTGTGTGTGTGTGTGTGTGTGTGTGTGTGTGTGTGTGTGTGTGTGTGTGTGTGTGTGTGTGTGTGTGTGTGTGTGTGCGTACGCGTGTGTGTGCGTGGGCTTGTGTGTGTGTCTGTGTGTGTGTGGGTGTCTATTCTGTGTGTGTGAGTGTATTTGTACGAGTTATGTGTGTGTGTGTGTGTTTGTGCGCATGTGTACGTGCGCATGTCCGTGTGTGTGTGTGCGTGTGCGTGCGTGCGTGCGTGAGAGAGACACCAGAAAGCGAACAAAAGAACGCAATCCCGTTTCGGAAACCTCGAAAGGTAATTTTTCTTTTTCGTGTCCTATTTCAGTCCGGACTCTTTTCATGTAGTGGCAGGGCAGGCCCATGTGGAGTATTGGTTTTATAGATTAATCAATAGCACGTTATTATCTCCTTTCCCTTCCAGGACTTGTCCGGGATTTAATGGCGTTTGTAAACATCCCCTCATTTTTCTGTCTCTTCAGTAATGGAATTTTGTGCGTGTGCATGTGTGTGTACTGCGTGCCCATGTGTGCATGTGTATGTATTTTGTGTGTGTGCGTGTGAGACTGTGTTTTTTCCCCTCTCTGTCTTTTGCTCTGCTCTGACCACATCCTGTAAATACACATCACCGGCCAATGTGCTATTTTCGGACAGCGGGGTGCGGGGACAACTCATGACAAGGGGCTTAGCATTGGCGTTTAGGCAAGGTGGGATATTGGGGAGATAAGCAGGGATCTGAGGAGGTGGGGACGGGGACGGGGGCGTTGGCGTGGATTGTGCATGGCGTTTGCCATAGCCAGGGCCGCTGACAGCTTTGGCCGGGCCCAGGACAAAGTTGTCTGAAAGGGACCGACAACCCCAAAGCATACAATGTAATGACGACCCAATTCTGGGCCCTCTATCTCCCCTGGCCCGGGACAGCTGTCCCCTTTGTCTCCTAACCCCCCCCTCCCAGTCGGCACCCCTGGCCATAGCTCTCACGAGGCTTATTGGGGGCCAAAGAAATGAGTGAAAACAGTGTTGTGGGCCATGATTGAGCGCATGCTTTTATTCTCCCGCCGACATCCCATTCATCACATCTGGCTGCCTAACCTTGCATTAAATGAACAGCGCAACCCTTCGCTCTCGCGTGCTGCGCTGCGCTGCCGGAGAAAGACAAATAATACCCCCCCTCTCTCTTTTTCTCCCTTTTCTGCCCTCCTCTCTTTCTCTCTCTCCCTCTCTCTCCCTCTCTTTCTCTCTCTCCCTCTCTCTTTCTCCCTTTTCTGCCCTCCTTTCTTTCTCTCTCTACCTCTCTTTCTCTCCCTCTCTCCTTCTCTTTCTTCCTTTTCTGCCCT
>NC_085878.1:41467236-41492236 GCF_034702125.1 Engraulis encrasicolus
CCTCCCTTGCTCTGGCCACCATGAACTCCTCCGTGAGGCCCTTTATTGGCAGGCTTAGCTTGTTGTTGTTGCCGTAGAGGGCGAGGCTGCTGAGACTCAGAGGGAGCCCCAGACAGCGTCGGAGGTGGCTGCTGACCCTCCGCTCAAACCCTTCCACGGTGGACATGGGAAATTCGTAAACCAGCAATGGCCATAGTATCCTGGGCAGGATGCCATGCTGGTACACCCATGCCTTGAACTTCCCCGGGAGGCCCGATTTGTCCACTGCAGTTAGCCAGCCGTCGAGTTGCTCTTTGGTAGCCCTGATGGAAGCTGTGTCCTTCAGGGAGCAGTCGAAGATCTTCCCCAGGCTTTTCACTGGCTTCTCTGTGACTAATGGAATCTGGGTGCCTCCCAGGAAAAAGCTGAACCGGTCAGTCACCTTCCCTGCCTTTAGGACTAGGGACCTGGATTTTTCTGGTTTGAAGCGCATGCGGGCCCAGGTGGTAAGCTTTTCCAAGCCCTGGAGGATCCATCTGCATCCTGGTACTGACGATGTTGTCACTGTCAGATCATCCATGAATGCCCTGATGGGGGGCTGACGGATCCCAGACTTGGTTGTGGGCCCTCTGCACTCCGGCTCGGCAGACTTGACCAGCATGTTCATGGCCAAGGCAAAGAGAATCACTGAAATGGTACATCCAGTGACGATCCCTTTCTCAAGCCGGTGCCGCTCTGATGTAACTGTACCAGAAGTGAATCTCAGGTGAAAGCTGTTGTAGTAGTCCATGATTAAGGCCTTGATGTTACCTGGGACATGGTGCCTCTCCAATGCCACCTCCACGAGCTTGTGGGGTATAGAACTATATGCATTAGCTAGATCCAGCCAAAGCACAGATAGGTTCCCTTTCTCCTCTCTGGCCTCTCTTATCAGCGGTGTCACCACACCGCTGTGTTCCAGGCACCCTGGTACCCCTGGGATCCCACCCTTTTGCACTGAAGAGTCAATGTTCTGATTCCGAAGTAGGTAGTCCGACAGCCGGCGGGAAAGGATACTGAAAAATATCTTCCCCTCGACATTGAGCAGCGAGATGGTCCTAAACTGCTCGATGGTGGTGGACCCCTCTTCCTTCGGAACCCATACCCCTTCTGCGGATCTCTACTGGTGAGCAACGATCCCTCTCCTCCAGATTGCCCTTAGGATTTTCCACAGACGGTTCAGGAGTTTGGGGCATCTCTTGTACACCAGGTAGGGTATACCATTGGGTCCAGGAGCCGAGTTGTTCCTTGCAGCCTTCACCGCAGACTGAGTTTCTTTCCAGGTGGGGGCCTTGGTGTTGAACTCGCAAACTGGCTCAGGTGGCTTGATTAGGTCTCTGCACTCTCCTAGGTCCTCCTCCCTCACGGCGTCGCTGTGTGTTTCGTGGAGGTATGAGTCCACATCCTCTTTTGTGCAGGTTAGGTGTCCACTGCGCTTCTGGCCTAGCAGCTGTTTGGTAAACCCAAAGGGGTTAGCTAGGAATGCAGCGCGTCTCTTAGCCCTTTCCTTCTCCCGTCTCCTGAGCCACTCTGCTCTTCTGAGGGTTAGCAACTTCTTCCTCAGAACACAGCGGATTTCTGCCAGCCCTGATTTCATGTCCTCACTTGCCCTCTTAAACTGATTCTTCAGGTCCCTGAGTTCCTGTCGCAGCTGTGAGATCTTCTCTGCCCTACGGTTTTTGGAGTAAGGGTTTGCAGCAGCGCTTCTCAACTGTTCCAAACCTTTCCGTGGCGATGCTGATGACCATGGTGGCCATGACCTGAAGTTTCCTATCTGCCCCTCCTTTCATTGTGGCTTCCAATATACCATCCAGGTCGTCATCGAGCTTCTGCCATTCACTCGCTTTACTAGCAGGAGGCCACTTAACCCGCTTTTGGTGTTGTGGGATGTCTGGTGCTAGGGCTTCCCGAGCGTGGAGATCCTGGGCGCTGTGGGGTGACTCCTGGCCCGGGTTCTCCTGCGTCTCACCAAGGTCCTCTGGAGTATGTGGGGGGCTGTGGGGTTCATGCCCGACTGGCTCCTCCTGTGGCTCGCGGAGGCTGTTCCTTGTGCGCTGCTCTGGCTTCTCTCGCACCAAGCATCTCATCTTGGTCTGGTGGATCTTCAAATGGTCTGGTGGATCTTTTATATCTGAATTAGAGTGGGAACCCTGAAAGCCTCCAAAAATGAAGAGACTGTGTGTCCAGTTTGCAGCATTTAGCCCCTTTTAACTCGTGTTCTGTTTCTCCTTTTGTTGTGTTGTTTCCCACATGTGTGAAATAAAATGAGTTTCAGTTGGGCCAAATTAAACAGTGATTCCCTGCCTTTTCAGCAAGCGTATACATGGGTTCTCAATTTTTGTCTTCCCCTGGCTGTGCACAACTCAAACCTCTGATTGTTGGAAACCGCTGCGATTGGAAACCGAGCGGGCAGGAGCGGGAATAAAGATGAATGGGAGCGGGCAGGAGCGGGAATAAAAATTAATGAGAGCGGGCAGGAGCGGGAATAAAAATGTATGAGAGCGGGAGTGCTAGCCTATTTTTTCATTTAAAAAAAACTCGTTTTTTTGATGAAACGGGAGTGGGATTGATTTTGAGTGGGAGTGGGCAGGATTGGGAAACATTCTTTTCAGGAGTGGACGGGATGGGATTTGTTTCTTTTACTACAGTCCGGGATGGGACGGGATGGGATTTTTTTTTCTGGGACCGGGATGGGACGGGAGTGAAAATTCACTCCCGTGTCATGCTCTACTCACAACACAACACCGTGTTTATAAACCCCCATGTATTGCCTTGTCTAGTTAGGGCAAGGTGTTTCACTCTACAGATGTAGGCCTTGACCTTCATTAGCCCTTAATGGCATTTTCTATCGTGCAAAATAAGCACTAATAACTTGGACCTTTATAGGGGAGCGACTCTAATGGCGTGCTGCCATGTTTCTGCATTGCCAAGATGGTGTGTGTGTGCGTGTGTGTGTGTCTGTGTGCGTGCGTGCGTGCATGCGCACGTGTGTGTGAGTTTGTGCATGTGTGAGTTTGTGCGTATGTGCGTGCGTGTGTGTGTGTGTGTGTGAGTTTGTGAAAGAGAGAGGGTGTAATCTGCGAGGGAGGTCGCAGCAGTATATCTTTTCCTCTGAGGTCTCCTGGGTGCTTTTGCTGAAATGGGATAGATTATCACCGCCTGGACTCTTGGGACTGTGTGTGTGTGTGTGAGGGACAGAGGGAGTGAGAGAGTGAGGGAGAGAGAGGGTGTGTGTGTATGAGGGAGGGAGGGGTGAGCTAGAGTTAGAGGGAAAGGGAGAGAGTATCATAAAAGTGAGAGATGGAGAAAGATTGTGCCTGTGAAAGAGAAGAGTCACAGACGATACAATATGTGAGAGAGTGAGTGTGTTCATAAGCAAGTGAGGGAGAATACAATGTGTCTATTTAAAGACTCTTTGCATAGCTTGCACTTGCAGAGTGTCCACTGCACGTTCTGTCCACACACCCACATTTAATAAAAATAAGAACGCCCTCAAACCCTTCTCAAACCTTTGTACTGGTAGCACAAGTAACTTTTTGTTGTCCTCTTTCCTGGCCATCCCTCGCACCAGACTCCAGGCCACCAGTGACAGAACCTTCCATGTAGCTGCTCCATTCCTTTGGAATAGATTACCCAACCACATTCAAAAGGCCCCTTCACTGGCCATCTTTAAAGAAAACCTGGTAACACTTCCAAATAAGGGGCCATAATTAACAGTAAAGTAGCTGCAACCTAATACTCAAGTAAGGGTTAATAATCATTACTTAATGCCACATTAGACACATATTAATTGTTATTAATGCATATGTTGAGCATTAGTAAGCAGTTACTTAACTATTAGATAACTATTACCTTGTGTTACAAGTTAATAGCATATTATTATTTAACTAATAGATAAGTAAGGGCACAGTTAATAGTTAAGTAGCTATCAGGTTATACTTAACTAAGGACCAAAATGAACACTTACTTAATACAAAAGTAAGGCATAACTAATGGTTAATTAATACATAAATATTGGGTTTTGGGACCCTTATATTAGAGTTGGCTGAGGATAACTAATGGTTAATTAATAGACAGATGTTGGTGTTTGGGACCCTTATATTAGAGTTGGCTGCAGATAACTAATGGTTAATTAATCGATAGATATTGGTGTTTGGGACCCTTATAATAGAGTTGGCTGAGCATACCTAATAGTTAAGTAATTAATCTACTGTGACATCTAGTTTTCACTCGTTCAAATCACTGTAATAGTGGCAACAGGAGCCATTATATAGCAAGGATTGGATGTACACTTCTCAATGATGGTGGGGTGATGAGATGTCATTTTTTCATGCACCACTTATTAGTTTTAATGGTAAAAACCCTACAATAAATGCAGAATATTATGAAGAGTAATAGTTTTGAAGCGAAACTAAACCATTCCTTTGTGATAATAGGTTAATGTTTGAGATTACTAGCTCCAAGAAGAGCAGTGCATGATGGGTACGCAATCTAGAGACGACAATATTTCGATATTATTTAATCATTAGATATGCCTTGCTTTTGTATTAAGTAAGTGTTAACTAATAGTTAAGTAAGGGTACAGTTAATAGTTAAGTAGCTATTAGGTAATACTTAACTAAGGACCTTAATTAACAATTACTTAATACAAAAGCAAGGCATATCTAATGATTAAATAATACCGAAATATTGTTGTCTGTAGATTGCGTACCCATCATGCACTGCACTTCTTTGAGCTAATATTCTCAAACATTAACTTCATTATCACAAAGAAATGGTTTAGTTTCGCTTCAAAACTATTACTCTTCATAATATTCTGCATTTATTGTAGGGTTTTTACCATTAAAATTAATAAGTGGTGCATGAAAAAATTACATCTCATCACCCCACCATCATTGAGAAATGTACGTCCAATCCTTGCTATATAATGGCTCCTGTTGCCACAATTACAGTGATTTGAATGAGTGAAAACTAGATGTCACAGTAGATTAATTACTTAACTATTAGGTATGCTCAGCCAACTCTATTATAAGGGTCCCAAACACCAATATCTATCAATTAATTAACCATTAGTTATCTGCAGCCAACTCTAATATAAGGGTCCCAAACACCAATATCTATCTATTAATTAACCATTAGTTATCCTCAGCCAACTCTAATATAAGGGTCCCAAAACCCAATATTTATGTATTAATTAACCATTAGTTATGCCTTACTTTTGTATTAAGTAAGTGTTAATTTTGGTCCTTAGTTAAGTATGACATGATAGCTACTTAACTATTAACTGTGCCATTACTTATCTATTAGTTAAATAATAATATGCTATTAACTTGTAACACAAGGTAATAGTTATCTAATAGTTAAGTAACTGCTTACTAATGCTCAACATATGCATTAATAACAATTAATATGTGTCTAATGTGGCATTAAGTAATGATTATTAACCCTTACTTAAGTATTAGGTTGTAGCTACTTTACTGTTAATTATGGCCCCTTATTTGGAAGTGTTACCGAAAACCTTAAAACACATCTCTTTTTGAAAGCCTTTGACTTCTAGTTTCCACAAGCACACAACTACATACTTAGACCCACACACACACATACACAGATATCATGAGGCGACTTTGGGTGTTTTGAAAGGCGCTATATAAAATGAAAGTATTAGTATTTTAATATGTATGTTGTTATTGGTCCTTTTTGGTACTTCATTACATCAGGACAGTGTTGGGAGTTGATAGGCCGGATTCGAACCCGGCTCCCCATGCCCATACTGCCCTTATAGAGCTTGAAAGTGACGTTACATCCACTGATTTCATGGAATCTCATGGCGCTTTTAGCGGAACATTTTTAGCATGTAATCCAATGGCGGTATTAAAATTGTATTTTGATCCCCTTTGAATTGTGCCAAGGGCTTGGCATATGTTGTTTCCAATATTTTTATGTAATTTTTCGTACCAAACACCAAACGATTTAGAAGGGTGTGTTCTTTCACATTTTTCATGCAGACGACCTCGGAACAAAATATAGATACTTCTACATGAATTATCTAAATTTAACAGTAAAGTTAACAATGAACAGCATATTTGTAATCCAGCGCATATAATGACTGGAATCAGAAGATATTTACTCGCTACCGTGGTGTCAGATGGTCGGCTGAGGACCCGTGAATGCGGAACTGTCACGTCCGTGTTTAAGCTCTGTATGCTCGCTATGACATAGCAACCCCCACCCCCAGCAGAAGAACTTTTTGTTGTTGTTTGTAACTTAACTCTCTTGAACTGATGCAACCATCAGTATCCACATGACACATAACGATCCTCTTCCTCCTCCTCCTTTCCATCCTATCAATCAATCAATCAATCAATCAATCATGTGTGCGAGCGGCTGTCAAGTGCGAATGACGGGCGGCTTTGATCCCGTGGACCGACGCACATCAACGAGGTGACTCCGCCCTGCTTGACGAGGGCTGGCGAGCCTGACGAGCAATTAAGGCTAATTCAGTAATTAGTGCCCCACTAAACACCCTGTACTCTTCATTAAAATCCATAATTACATCCTGCTGACGCTGTTTCTAGCTTTCTCTCTTTCTTTCTCTCTTTCTCTCTTTCTCTCTTTCTCTCTCTCTCTCTCTCTTTCTCTCTTTCTCTCTTTCTCTCTCTCTCTCTCTCTCTCTCTCTCTCTCTCTCTCTCTCTCTGTGCCTCTGCCTCTCTGCGTGTGGAGTGCAGTGTGGCGCAGCGTGCCTCGTGTCTGTGTGTGTGTGTGTGTGTGTGTGTGTGTGTGTGTGTGTGTGTGTGTGTGTGTGTGTGTGTGTGTGTGTGTGTGCGCGCTCTTTTATATAGTGTGTGTTTACTGTAGTTGTACGACTATTCGGTGGACTGTAGTGTGGTTTGTGTTACACGGCTGATGAGAGATGGCTGTGGTGAAAGGGGCATAAACAGGAACCCACGCCACGTGTTCAGAGTTTGTCCCCTTGGCGTTTTTAACGAAGGAGCATTTTACATTCACATTGTCAACTGAAGTGTGTGTGAGCGTGTGTGTGTGCGTGTGTGTGTATGTGCGTGCGTGTGTGCATGCATGTGTGCATGCGCGTGCGTGAAGGTCTTTGAAGTGCGAGGACTAGTTTTGCCGTGGGAGAGAGTGGCACATGGGTAGAGGTAATTATTTGTGAGTGGGGAAAACAATGAAATTAGCAGCGTGAGAAGAAAGGAAAGAAACCAAAGAGTATCGTTTAAGGCTATTTGGGCGTCGTGCTTGGCTTGGAAGCTAATGAAGACGTAATCGCGCATATTTGTCATTACTCATATAATTACTCTTATCTACTTCATTAGTTCTTCACTCGTCAGGTCTGTGCATCTGCATTTGTCTGTGGCTTCTGAATAAGTAAGTGATAAGTACAATAATAAATTGTTAAACAAGTTAGTACATGTATACTCTGCATTGTTCTTCAGAAGTCTACCAGTGATCAGAAGGTATACCTGATTTCTTTGTTTGTTTATAAACACGGTGTTGTGAGGAGGCGCAAGACACTGGCAGCCAACCACGCGAGCTAATTTCAATCAGAGGTTGAGTTGTGCGCAGCCTGGTTCGCGCAGCCAGGGGGAAGCAAAAAATGAGAACCGATGTAAACCTGACTGTAAAATTAAGATCGAAAAAAGATGAATAGTGGGGGGCGCTGTGGCGTAGTGCGCTAAGCCCCCCACATTTGGGCTTGCATGCCCACCAGGCTTGTACGAAATTCCGAATGGAAAGAACTTCAATTCAAAATAATGCCATAATACGAACAGTAGGTTGTGCCATTACCTTGAATTTCTTTGAATTTAATCTATACCACCCATTGACAGTACATAGAACACCACCACCTACTGTTCGTATTATGGCATTACTTTGAATTGAAATTCTTTCCATTCGGAATTTCGTACAAGCCTGATGCCCACGTGGACCCGGGTTCGAGTCTGGCCGAGGTTATTTCCTACCCCTGCCCCATCTCTCTCTCTCCCAACCATTTCCTGTCCGCTCTCATACTATTCTGTACTAATAAAGGCCAAAATGCCCTCCAAAAATACTTTAAAAAAAAGAAAAAAGCTGAATAATAAATAAAGATGTGTAGATAAAGATGGTGGAAAGATATATAGTGTGTCTCCTGTTTCTCCTTCTGTTGTTCTCTCCTTCATGCCTTATCTGCCTGTGTGTTGTTATCTGTCTCTTCATCTGTTCTCCATATCTCCTGGCGTAGAGATTACTTTAATCTGATCCTCTCACCTCTCCTGCATTTCAGACACACTCGCTTAGCTTTCTACCTTTTTTTCATGCCACTCTCCTTCATTCTGTCTCTCCTCTGTACTTCTTTTTTTCTCCCTCCATTTTTTTCTGTCATCCCCCCACCCCCTTCATTTTCTCTCTCTCCTCTCTCTCACACACACACACACACACACACACACACACACACACACACACACACACACACACACACACACACACATTCTGTTTTCTTGCTGTTTCTCATTCCCACTCACTCACACTCTCTCTTCCTCTCCTCCTCTCTTCCTCTCCTCCTCTCTTCCTCTCCTCCTCTCTCTCTTTCTCTCCCTCTCACTTCCCCCCCCGTGTGTCCCTCACTATACTCTCTTTCACTCATTCACACTCTCTCCCTCTCTTTCTCTTCTGTGTGTCTCTCATCCTCTCTCTATTCTTCTCTTCTTCTCTCACTTACACTCTCCCTCCATCCCTCTCTACCCCCTCTCTCTCCCTTTCCCTCTTTTTCTCTCCTGTGTTTCTTTCTTCCTCTCTCTGTCTATATCCCTCTCTTCTCTCACTCACACTCTCCCTCTCTCCCTCTGTCCCCCCTCTCTGTCCCTCTCTATCCCTCGCTCCTGTGCATTGATTGTGCTCTTTGTGTGAGCGGGCCGGCCCTTGTGTTGTCAGCTGCGTCAGGATTAAAAGCTATTAGTTCTGCATCATTGCCACTACAAGTATGCTCCTGAGATTGATAGAGTTGCTCCTCTTTCACAGGGGCCGGACTGGGAGGAAAACAGAACAGCCTGCATGCTGTGTGTGTGTGTGTGTGTGTGTCTCTCTCTCTGTGTGCTTGTGATTTCTGTTTATGCCTGTGTGTGTGTGTGTGCGTGTGCTTGTGTTTGTGTTTGTGTGCGTGCGTTTTCTGTGTATGCCTGTGTGTGTCTGTGTATGCCTGTGTGTGTGTGTGTGTGTGTGTGTGTGTGTGTGTGTGTGTGTGTGCGCGTTTGTGTGCGTGTGTGCGTTTTCTGTGTATGCCTGTGTGTGTTTGTGTTTGTATGCCCGTGTGTGTTTATGCCCGTGTGTGTGTGTTTATGCCCGTGTGTGTGTGTGTGTGTTTATGCCCGTGTGTGTGTGTGTGCTTCTCAGTGCTTCTCTCTCCATGTCTTGCCAACGAGAGTAGTGTTGTGCATCTGAATTATTTTTCCCCCACTCTGTAAAATGCAGTTTTTCAGCAGCAGCAGCAGCAGTGTGTAGTGTAGTGTTTTCCCTAATGCCCAGTACAGTGCGGTAAGACATTAGTCAGTGCACTGGTGCTTTTCCTCAGGCACCTCCTCTCCTTTCCTTTGTCTCCCCCTGTGCAAGTGCACACCTACAGCACAGCACAGCACCAGTGTTGCCAGATTGGGCTGTTTCCCGCCCAATTGGGCTGCTTAGGATGGCGGGTGAAAATGGCATTTTGCAGAAAAACCCGCCCAATTTTTGCCATAGGAATCAATAGAATTGGGCGGGATTTTGAGCTTCTAGGCGGGTTTTGAGCATTTTTTGGGCTGGAAATCCTCAGCCTCATCTGGCAACCCTGCACAGCACAGTACCCGCTGCAATAGTCTGCACAGGCTGCAGGATTTAAATATCCTTTAAACGCTCCTGTCTGTGTTAAATGCCTTTTTTTTGACACCGGTTACATTTTTTGCAATTTCAGCAGAATGTGTGTGTGAATGCTATACTGGAACGACACACTCTGGAAAATATTTTCATGCCCTCAGAGGGTAAAAAAAACAGAAATCGTACAAAGGTGTGTGTGTGTGTGTGTGTGTGTGTGTGTGTGTGTGTGTGTGTGTGTGTGTGTGTGTGTGTGTGTGTGTGTGTGTGTGTGTGTGTGTGTGTGTGTGTGTGTGTGTGCGCTTGTGTGCGTGTGTGTGCGTGTGTGTGTGCGTGTGTGTGTGTTACGAGGTCGGTCATCATTTGCATGGGCTCGGGGGACTTGTAATAGGGGTCGTTGTTGGTGTGTGTACTGTAGTATGCTAGCTCAGTGTGACTGGAACAATGCAGAGAGTTGGGCTCCATAAGCATGCTTCAGTGTTGAGATTGCAGTCCCAAAATGCAAGCATTTATACTGACATCGCAGGTTAGCTTTTTAGTAGAGATGTACCGGATCCTGATTTTTAGGATCCTGTCGGATACCGGATCCACTGCTTAAGATCCTGCCGGATCCGGAACCGGATACCGGATCCTACGAAAGGGTTGAAACACATAGCCAACTCGCACACGCGGGCCGTTTTTATTACGTTGACGCAAACTATTTTTAAGACTCACACTGCCTTCAGCGGCCGCTTCCATAGGGCTTTCACTCCATACAGCAATTGGGGTTGTGAAAGACTGACTGAAAAGCCTAGGCTACGTAAAAAGTAGATATGCCCCAGATCCTGATTTTTATGAAACTGCCGGATACCGGATCCACTACTTAAGATCCTGCCGGATCCAGATAGTCTGAAAAACCCTATTATCCTGCCGGATCCGGAACCGGATCTTGGATCCTGTACATCTCTGCTTTTTAGTTCTGTTGATATTGAATCGATGTTTACATGTTTAGAGTGCACAACTCAGCTGTATATGTAGGGTGAATTCAGGTAAATTGGGCCACTTTGGGTCATTCGCTTATATACAAAAAAGTGGCTCAATTTACCTGAATTCATCATACATCACTACCTATATTTTATTTGCGTAGGCAGTAACTGCAGTAAATTTCTCTAATTATTTTCTCTGCCAAGCTAAACAGTTTGAGGGTTTATGTGTAATGTCATGTTCTAACCTCCGCCTCATATATCATTCCAGGCTGTTGTGGGCTACTTTGACATTTTCTTCGACAAGAGCTGCGGAAACAAGGTAAGCCGTTAACATTGGTGCAGCGTGTGCGTGTGCGTGTGCGTGTGCGTGCGTGTGTGTGTGTGTGTGTGTGTGTGTGTGTGTGTGTGTGTGTGTGTGTGTGTGTGTACACTGGTAAGCATCCAGCCAATTACAGTCACATGTTAGCGTCCCTTAGCCCTCAGGCAATCTGAAGGCAATAGAAAGCCACACACACACACACACACACACACACACACACACACACACACACACACACACACACACACACACACACACACACACACACACACACACACACACACACAGCCTCACTGCTCCATTCATTCTTGCTGAAATAAGCACTTACTCCACTAGTGACCAAATGGAACGGCGGGCTAGGAAATGGCCAAACCTACGTTACAGACGCCAAACGGTGCAGTGGCAGAACCAACGAGCTGACTGCCTTTTTTTAATTGCGTTTTCCATCTTTCTCTCTCTGTCTTTTTTTCCCCTATGCTACCGTTTCAATAGCCAGTGGAAAGAAAGATGGATGGATGGATGGATGGATGGACAGCTCTCATGTCTGGCATGCTCACACGCTTTAAATGTGATGCATTTTTATTGCTTGTAGACTCAGTGTGGACAAACTTTTTATAGACGAGTGTAGGCACAGTGGCCGCGTGAAATAAGATGGGCGAGAAATAAAACCACACTCTCTCGCTCTCTCTCTCGCTCTCTCTCTCTCTCTCTCTCTCTCTCTCTCTCTCTCTCTCTCTCTCTCTCTCTCTCTCTCTCTCTCTCTCTCTCTCTCATTCTTTCTTTTTTTTAAACATGCAGCACTGCTACGCTACTAACGTTTCCTACCACTAGTGCTGCTGTTTTTGTCCTTGGCACTGGTGCGTTACCTGAAATGCCTCTGAGAGAAGCTGTTTTCTACGGTTCGTAAAGCATGCTGTGTAATGCAGCTCTGGTGGAGAGAAGGGCCTTTTCTACTGTTACACACTGCTTTTGGTAGACAATGCAGAGTATAACTTAATAGAGAACTACTGAACATTTTGGAAACAACTTTTTTTGTATTTTGTTTGACTACTAGCGGAATATACTATGTATGTAGAACAGTTTAACATTTTGGCAGTTAATTGTTAACCTTACGATACATGCTGTTGTGCTACCGGGTCAGGTGGCACTGAATTGTTCATGAAATTTAATGTAAATTATTTTTTTACTACCTGTGTATAGCATACAATGGTAAAACCCCATACAGTTTGAAGATTTAAAGAGTCAGCTTTCATTTGAGCCCAACCGCAATGAATAAAACTCTCTACAACGCTAACAACCAGAGATTGTTTATGTACGAGGAGATTGGACAGTACTGTAAACGTCCATAGAAATTAACGGTGAAGATTCGTAACGCAAATATGGCGTGTACTTGCACATCTCACGCCTTTCTGGTAACAAGAGCTAATTGTCAGCTGAGCTGCGTTGTCATTGATCCAATCATCTGGCTCCATCCACGCATGCGAATTGTTGCGCATGCGTAGATGTGAAAAGCTGTGGCTCCTGTGCCGTTATGGAACTACTGCTCATGCGCTCTGTCAAAAAAGTGAGAAATGTGGCTTAAAAAGCTTTATTTTGACTCATATGACACAACTAAGCATTCTAGATTGAGCAGCTTTTCATGGTGGTTTCAACCACATGTTTTTCACAACCGTTAGGTTTCCTCCCGTCTTCTACTCGGTTTCTCCATTCATTTTTCCCCATTGACTCTCAGATCTGGTCTTACTAATCGCGAAATAGCACCCCGAAGGTGTCAAAAAGATGGCGGTCATGTGTCCTAACTTATACTGGAAAGAACTTTGCTAACAACGCTAGTTGGATCATCTGTGTATGACACATCATGACTTTTGACTTCATATTGCAGGTGATGTTCTCCACTGGACCTCAGTGCACCAAGACCCATTGGAAACAGACAGTCTTCCTGATTGAAGAGCCTTTTCCTGTACAGTCAGGTATGTGTGGCTTGCCAATGCTCTAGTCTAGCCGTTTCTTGACCAAGACAAGGTAGAGATTAGTAATTAAAAGCAAAAATGTTTTTGAAAATTACATTACATTGCATTTGGCAGGCGTTTTATAACCAAAGCGACTTACCTCACTAGCAGATACAAGTGCACAGGAAATATACAGAACAACAAGTGCAGATGCAAAGAAGGGTTAGTTTTTTTTTGTTGTTTTTTTTAAGTAGTAAGGGTACACACACACACACACACACACATAATGTCAAGAGTCTGGCCTAGGGCTAGGACAGCTCAAGCATTAGTGTAGTAGAACATGCTATCTAACACATTAAACCTGTCACATTTCTGTATGTGGAGTTGGCAAACTCAATAGTGGTTGCCATATTGCACCGCCATTTTTGAGACTGTCCACGGCAACACTATGAGACAACACTAATGCCCACGGCACGCTGCTTCCAGTGATATGGCTCCGGTACTAATGGAAGTCATTAATTGTCTACAGCATTGTCTCCAAACAAAGGCCCACGGGCCAAATTCGGCCCGAGGATGGCAAACATTTGACCCGCCATGAGGTCAGAACAAATGAAAACATAAATATGTTTGATTTTCGATCACTAAAACTTCATTGGGTCATATCTCTCCAAAGCATTCACAGAGAATTAAGGAAAACGGAAACGCTTACATTTGTTCTCTATTCAGACATCTAAACTTGTTTCTCATTGGGTTGGGGCGTTGGTTTGGCCCGCAGCCTCACTTGCTTTACAAAATTTGGCCCTTGGAGAAAAATAATTGGAGACCATTGATCTACAGAGTCCCTCATTTCATGTGAAGTTTGAGTTCAGGTGAGCACAGTGCAGAAGAACTTGTTCTTCCGAGGCTCTCTGCACACGTAAAAAATGTAATTGCTTCTTCTAAGAAAATGCCGTTTCTTTTATTTTCCTCTTTGTCTTATACATACTCACCACTAGGGGAGAAAAGACACTGGGTGTCTTTGAATTACCAAAGTAGCACAGATGCTGTGACATGAACAATCGATTAAAAAAAAAAAAAAAATCCCTCATTGTCATACACATCCTCACCACTAGTGGAGGAAAATCAGGCAGAATGCCTTTTACTAGTCCAATTAGTCAAGTCAAGTCAATTTTATTCGTAAAGCACTTTAAAATGCAACAGAGGTAACTGTCCAAAGTGCTGGACAAGTAAGAGGACTTGAAAGAACCCATAGAACACACAGACAGACATACTTTGAGGACACAGTACAAATACAAAGACCACTTTGGGAGAAACTAAGGGAGAAATAGTCACAATCAGTAAGATCTAAAAACTGAGTATCATGTAGAAAAAAGGTGGCCAGGCATAATAGTGAGTATAGGTTAATAAATAACTAGGGCAGTGTTTCTCAACCTTTTTTTAGGCGAGGCACCCTTTCAATTCATGAAAAATTTCAAGGCATCCCAAACACACAAGCTGTAACATGGCATCGCATCCGATACCACACAAGCTTAGAAAAGTAACACATTTGGAAACGTCACACGACCCACGTTCGAAGTTGCAGCAGGGGCAGGGGCGACCTGTGTTTAGTTATTGTGCATAAATGGCAGATGAAAGATTCCACTGACTAGCATTAACTTATGTAATCTAATACATATTTGTCAAAATTGACAAGTTATTTATCAGCCACGTTCCACGGCACCCCTGAGGGGGCCCTGCGGCACCCCAGGGTGCCCCGGCACCCCTGTTAAGAAACACTGAACTAGGGGATTGGAGGATAGCTAGGAGGACAGAGCGTAAAGGGACAGTTTCATAAAAACACATTTTAAAAATCTAAGGGGTTCAGCACAGAGGCTTTGACACAACCACAGACATTGTCTGAGACCACGACACCATGTTGTTACACAGTTGTGCATGTCTGTTTGTTTAGATCTGCGTATGTCACCTATTTGTGTCTGTTTGTTTAGATGTGTATGTCTGTCACCTGTTTGTTTAGATGTGTATGTATGTCACCTGTTTGTGTCTGTTTGTTTAGATGTGTCTGTCTGTCACCTGTTTGTTAGATGTGTACGTCTGTCACCTGTTTGTTTAGATGTGTACTTCTGTTTGTTTAGATGTGTACTTCTGTTTGTTTAGATGTGTATGTCTGTCACCTGTTTGTTTAGATGTGTATGTCTGTTTGTTTAGATGTGTATGTCTGTCACCTGTTTGTTTCAACACGGACACCCGTGAACATCAGCCTCTTATCTGTTCCGTGGTCTGACACGGCAGTCATCGCACCTGACACCTGTTATCTGTCAGCGTTCAACTGACAGGCCATGATCGAGAAGGCTGTGTGTGTGTGTGCGTGCGTGTTTGTGGACGCCGTGTGTGCCGATTGAGCAGCTTGCATTTGCCTGTGCATCCCAACAAGCGCCCTGTAAAACTCCCATGTTTTTTTTTCTTCATTCCTTCGCTGCATGCATGTTTCTCTTGAAGATGTATACTTGTTTATAAGAACCGTGAGTTGAAAGATTGTGCACATTCCAGGAAAAGGTGCAGGACAAAGGCTGGCTGACTTTTGGAGAGAGAGGTCCGCACACTTAAAATCCTTTTTTGTTTTCTTTTGTTATTTCATGGCTGGATTACGTTTTGACTTCAACAGTCTTCATCAGATTCTCTCAGGAGAATCCAGCCATGAAATAATGAAAGAAAACAAAAAGGATTTTAAATGAAACTATGAGAACCGTGAGGCATCAAGCAGAGAGCATCCCACCAGTTGGCCATCCAGTGGTTTGAATCGGACATGACAAGAGCAGGTCTGATAGTATTCAGGCTCCATGCCTGATTTCAGGCTTGGCAGAGTTTGCAAAAATAAAAACATTGATAATAATTAGCCATTAGGTTATTCTTATCTCAGAAAGTGTTACAGGTTCAGGGTTTTCTTCTACTATCAGGCTTGAATAATGGTCATACACAGGGTATTAAATGTTTAAATAATGTGTCAAAATAGGCCTACGTTATGTCACAATGCAATATCTTGTCGTCGTCGTTAGAGCAGGGAAAAAAGTTCAGGCTCAGGATTTTTTTTCACTATCACCCCTGCAAGAGAAAATACTGGCAGTGGATACGACATGCAGACAGTACTCTGTGCTGCAACAACATACAATGCACTCAGTACTCTCTGTTAAGTGTTAAACTGTACATGTACAAGGCAGGGGTGGAAATCAGCACCCGTCCACCTGCCAATGACTGGTAAATTTCAGTGGTGACTGGTAAATTTTTCAACCCACCAGTCACTTTGACTGGCAAAAACAGTGAGTGACTGGTAGATTCTGAAATCTACCTGCCCCCGTGACTGGTGGGGAAAAAACTCGAGTTCCACCCCCTGGTACAAGGTCCTCAGAACTATGTCTTGTCCAAGCCCTCCCAAAAGCAAATTGTTTTTTCGCCGTGGCTTAATGGTAAGGGAGGTGGTATTAGGATCACAGGGTTGCAGGATCGAATCCTACCCTTACCTCTCCCTACACCTCCATCCATGGCTGAAGTGCCCTTGAGCAAGGCACCTAACCCCACAAAAGCTCAAGGTACTGTAACCAATACCCTGTTAAATAACCATAAGTCGTTTTGGATAAAAGTGTTAAGTGTAAGTGTAATGCAAGTGTAAGTGTAATGCAATCTAATACTGTATAATGTAAGGTTTTTTGTTGGGCCAACAGACAGATGGCTGTACCGACCGACATGGTGGTGTATGGAGTCCCTGCATGCGGCTGGAAAGCCTTGTATTGTTTTGTTGTGAATAGCAGTGCTGTAGCACAAGACAAGCTCTGAAGGCCGACATTCAAATGCAGACGGGAGGCAGACAGTAATGTAGAGGTCAGCCTGTATCGTGCAGCTTTTTCACCGCTAGTAACCCTCGCCGTGCTCATGCTGCTGTATAAAATATGAGCAGCCCGATGTATGTTGGCAGTATTCACACACCCCTACCCTTCAACACCACCACTGTCTTAACACACACACACACACACACACACACACCAGCGCCTCCTTCCATGGCAGACGATACTTATCTTATCCGAATGGAAATCTGAGCAATGTCAGCTGATGCCACGATGGATGAGGCCTCGCCTCCTATCCTATCCTCTCCTCTCCTCTCCTCTCCTCTCCTCTCCTGCTCATCTCCTCTCCTCTCCTGCTCCTTTCCTCTTCTCTCCTCTCCTCTCCACTCCACTCCACTCCTCTTCTCTCCTCTTGTTTCCTAATCCTCTCCTTCTCTCCTGCTCCTCCCCTCCCCTCTCTCCTCTCCACACTCCATAACACTGCCCGACAGCCGTTATAAATTGGCCCCAGGCCTACGTGCCGCACGCCTGAGTGCCAGCTCGGCTGCCGCTGGTGTGTATCGGACAGCTACAGTACAGCGAGGGGCCCGTCCCGGCCGGCCGGCCGCAGCGCAGCACCGTAATACGGTGGCTGATAAGGGCACTGGCCGTCCCGTCCCGTCCTGTCAAGCCGTGCGTGGTGCGCTAACCGCTTAAAACCGCACTCGCCTGCTGCCTGGCTGATCTGATGAACGCCGCCGTACCGTTAGATAAACATGGAAAGCAGGGAGAGTCCTGCCCTGACGTCCAGAGCCATGGTTTTTTTTTTGGTTTTTTTTTTTTCATTTTCCCTTAAAAAAAAAAAAAAAAAACTTTATTTATATATTTTATTTATTTATTTATTTATTTATTTGGCCTGCGGCTCAGTGAGCGATCCCTCAGGTGTAATTTGCTTTGGCAATGCCGTCCTTTATCGCTCAGGTCATCCTGAGCAGGAGGGAAACACTACACTGCCCCTCTCCCTCGTGGCACTGATGTGTGCGTGTGTGTGTGTGTGTGTGTGCGTGTACAGTATGTGCTTACTCTAGGTTATACACAGAGCAACATTTGCATCACGTTCACAGCTCCTGTCCCACTGCCTTGCAATACAGTATGTCTCTGTTTTGAATGCTTCGAGTTGGGCTTTTTGAGCCTTAGAATAGAATTGAATAGAATAGAATAGAATAGACTTTATTGTCATTCCAGCATGAAAATGTCCTATGGTTTCACAGAATATAAACAGAATATAAACACAAATAGACACGAATAGACAAAGCACACATACAAATCGCAATGTTTTGGGGGGGGGCTTTTTAGCCTTTATTGGTTTTTGTGAGACAGGATAGTGAAGGAGAGACAGGAAGTGAGCTGGGAGAGAGAGATGGGGAAGGACCGGCAAAGGACCCGGACCGGGAATCGAACCCGGGTCGGCCGAGTGGTAAACATGTGCCCTACCATATCAGCCACGGTAGGGCCACATTCTTCACATTTCACTTGGGGTCTCTCGCCAGTCAATTGGCGATTCATTGTGATTAATATTTTTAAATCGATTGACACAATCAATTAAAGTCGATAAATCAATTAATCTTTGACATCCCTAAACCTCACACAACCTAACTTTCCGTACTCCTCCTGCCAACCTACTTTACTCCTCTTTTTCATCCCTATTAGCTGACGACCATCAAGGCACTGCTTACACATGCTGTAATGCCTTACCTTATTTTTTTTCCATGCATTTCAAAATAATTGTCCTTCTATGTTGTTTTTTGTATCACAATGTTCAGTTCTCAGACACTCTGTAAGGCATGGGAGCTGGACAATTGGGGCTGCTTCAGTGACTCGCTGGCCAAATGTGTGTGTGTCTCTCTCTCTCTCTGTCTCTCTCTCTCTCTCTCTCTCTCTCTCTCTCTCTCTCTCTCTCTCTCTCTCTCTCTCTCTCTCTCTCTCTCTCTCTCTCTCTCTCTCACACACACACACACACACACACACACACACACACACACACACACACACACACACACACACACACACACACACACACACACACACACACACACACACCCACACACCTCTGTAAGGCCCGTGGCACTGGCTGGAAGTGCTGGAAGCTTGGCCACCCAGATCAGCTGATGGCATGCCGCTGGCCAACTAGAACAAAGTGTCCACCGCACTTCAACTCATGCCAGGCACCTTGATGGGGGACGGGGGGTGTTGAGTTGGGTTCTGGGAGGGGAGTTTAGCTGTCTTGGCCAAGATTAGGCTTCCATAGAGACCGAGAGAGACAGAGTGAGAGGCAGAGAGAGAGACTGTGCGTGCGTGCGTGCGTGCATGCGTGCATTTCTATGTGTGTATATGTGTCAGACTGGAGTGTGTGTATGTGTGTGTTGCAGCCTTGGTGGGCAGTGTGTGTGTGTGTGTGTGTAGTACGTAGGCTGGACCCAGTGCCAGCTGTAGTCCATTGGCGGTAATGAAGACAGATTAACCTGAGAGGTCAAGTCCTCAAGTGCGGCCCTCTGAGGAGGAGGAGGATGAGGAGGAGACAGGGGAGGAGGAGGAGGAGGAGGAGGAAGACTCCTGTTCACTTGTCGGGTCGTCCTGGAGATTCTGAAATAGGACCGTGTCTTACATCAACATGCACACACCACGCGCGCGCCGCGCACATGCTCGCATGCACACATGTACAAACGCACATTTATATCGACAAAACGTACTGTATTTGGGACATACTAATAAATGTTGGTTTATTATTTAGTAAATATTCATGAAAAGATCAAATCTAGCAATAGGCAGCACAGTTTCAATAGTTGCAATACAATACCTATTCTGGTCACAATCCTTCACAGTGCACCTTTAATTTCCCTTGGGATCAATAGATTATACTCTACTCTACTCTACTCTACACACACACACACACACACACACACACACACACACACACACACACACACACACACACACACACACACACACACACACACACACACACACTACAGTTCAGATTTAGTACTTTGAGTTGAGTGCAGGGCTGCAGACAGCTTTGACCGGGCCCGGGTCAATATCACCAAAAAGGCCTAAATACCCAATACATACAATGTAATGCAGACCCAGTTCTGTGCCCGGGTTTCTCTCCCTCGGTTTGGTTTGGTTTGGTTTGGTTGATGGTATTAGGTGTTTTGAGGATATTTAGTCTTCAAATGCTGAAAAGTGGAGTGAGAAAGGGAGAGAGTGAGTGAGTGAGTGAGTGTGAGTGGGAGACTGACAAAGAGTGTGTGTGTGAGAGAGAGAGAGAGAGAGAGAGAGAGAGAGAGAGAGAGAGAGAGAGAGAGAGAGAGAGACTGTTGAGATGGCTCTGAGAAGAAGCAATGAATACTGGGCGCACAGAAGATTTATCGTCTCGTTTTAACTCTCTCATTCTCTCTAGCCCAGCATCTCCACCAGCCCCAAGAACTCTCCCTCTCTCTCCCAAACCCCCCTCTCCCTCTCTCTCCCAACCCCCTCTCTCCCTCTCTCTCCCAAACCCCCCTCTCCCTCTCTCTCCCAACCCCCTCTCTCCCTCTCTCTCCCAAACCCCCCTCTCCCTCTCTCTCCCAAACCCCCCTCTCCCTCTCTCTCCCAAACCCCCCTCTCCCTCTCTCTCCCAAACCCCCCTCTCCCACTCTCTTCCAGACCTCCCTTCTCTCTTGCAGACCCCTCGATCTCTGGCTGGTCAAACAGAAATTAGCTTTTTATGTTTTTCACCCCCCCTCTCCTCACCTCCAATCCTTGAACACCCATTAACTGTGTTTGCTGGCCAGCATCCAGCCACGTCAGGGCTGGTTGTACAGCTGCTTTTTAAAGCATGTCGACTGGCTCGTCATGTTCACAGCCTCCCCCTAGCCTCGCCCCTCTGCTTTCCCCATGTGTGTTGGTCAGTGTTTGCCATGAAGAGCAGAGTTATCAAAGTCAGCTCAAAGGCAAAGCCAGATCACTCACTTTCACCACTCGTCCTTGCCATATTTGGTGACCAGGGCTTTGAACCGGTTCAAGGAAAGAAAACGAACAGAAAAAAGTATTCTATTTGAAACAGGAGCTTTATTACTTTTTATTTTTCCCGAAACATAAATGCTTATTCAAAATAATGCTTACAGTTTTTATCGTTTCTCAAAGGTGTGGGATTTTGTTGTTGCCCACTGAGGTAGCATAGCTACATGACTTTATAATGTTGACGTTTGTGTTGAAAATCCTTCTTCGGTTAGCAATAAACAACACATTTAAAATTACAATTGTTTTGAGTTATTCTTGTCTTATTTAATGGAGGTTGCAATAGCGTTACATTTGGTTCAAGCTGGATGAGACATAATTTTATAGCCATTTGCAAAACAGCTGACAGGGCACGTAATTAACCATTCTGGGAACGACATTTTTCTGTTCTAACTGGTTCGAGAACGTTTATTTAATGGTGGAGCACAAAGACGGAAACGTTAAAATTTAATTTCTGTTTGCAAAAAAACAATTGGGAAAAAATCTTGTTCAAAGCCACGCTGGACGACTTACACCGGAATACAGTTCACACTCATGGCCCTTGGCCCATGTTAAATGTGTCACAGTCAGACCTTGATAGTCGCACTCGATGAAATGTGAAATGTGTCCTCCTTTCTCGATCTGACAAATACGTGACAAGTCGTCGTCTGTTGTCATTCATAAAAGAAGATTTAAGAGATGACACCGTACAAAGATTAATGGCATCAAATATATCAAGTGTCAAGCCCTGATGGTTTATGATGCGCCTGGCGCCTGATGTATCGGCATCAGAGGCCGCAGAGAGTCTTATTTAATATGTTTGTCAGAGTCTGTAATTAATTTTCTTTAGCCATGGTGGAGAGAGAGAGAGAGAGAGAGAGAGAGAGAGAGAGAGAGAGAGAGAGAGAGAGAGAGAGAGAGAGAGAGAGAGAGAGAGAGAGAGAGAGAGAGAGAGAGAGGTTGCAGAAGCATCACAGCACACAGAGAGAGAGAGAGAGAGAGAGAGAGACTGAGAGAGAGACTGAGAGACTGAGACTACAGCATGCTCCAGTGTGTAAGCCTCATCTCCTCCGGAACAGAACCGCCCTGGCCTGGCAGCCCCAATAAATTAGACGCCACATCATTTGTCTTGCTTTGCTTTTGTTTTGGTTCTTCTATTAAGAAGTGGAGATGATGTTTTCTGCTCCTTAACAACCACCACCCCTCCCTCTCCTCCCCTACCTCACACACCAATGGACCTCTATGAGAGAGTCACCTGCTGTACTTGACGCCTGTCCTGTGTGTACCTGTGAGAGGTCAGACATTGTATTTTTCCAGCTCTAGTCCCATGATCCTTTGCGTGGCCACAAAAGGCAGGAGGCCGCCTCATAGTCATGTGCTGCCAGTGATACAGACCCCAGGAGAGACAGGAAGCTTCTGCATAATTCACTTAGAGGTTTTTGGACGTTTTTTTTATTGGCCCTCGAGCAACAAAAACCAAAGCCAATCTCCTCCTCGCTGGCTGGCGCCGTAACTTCCGCGAGCGTCGGGGCCTGGCGAGAGGTGCCGTAGGGTCCTTGAGGTGTCCGGGGGCAGGCTGTCTTCCGATAGGAGGAGAGGAGGGGAGGACACGGAGCAGTAGAAGAGAGAAGAGGGGTGTTGGGGGTAGCAAGGTAGAGAGGGAGGGGGAGAAGATGAGAGGAGAGGATAGAGGAGGATAAGCGAGTCTGGCGGGCGGTGCGGAGGGGTGTAGATGGGTCTGGGGAATGAGGAGAGAAAAGGAGGAGAGTGAAGGTAGAGGAAAAGGGGATGGAAATAAGAGGGGGGGTTAGGGAGGCGGGGCCGAGCAGCACTGGGGAAGTTAGCGGGACGGCTTTGTGACTCCTGGACCTTGTTTTATTGGCTGCAGACATGGCTGGTGGATATACGAGTGTCACGGGGCCGGATTAACGCACAGGCTAGATATGGCTGCAGCCTAGGGGCCCCCACCTGCCAGGGGCCCCCTGATTGCCCAAAAGTGAAAAATGGCAGAATTGGGACAAGACGCAATATGGAAAAATTGATCCATCGTGTTGAGAACAGTTGACAGACATG
The DNA here is from genome assembly GCF_034702125.1 of Engraulis encrasicolus. NCBI lineage: Eukaryota > Metazoa > Chordata > Actinopteri > Clupeiformes > Engraulidae > Engraulis > Engraulis encrasicolus. Next base: position 41,490,249 of record NC_085878.1, read on the forward strand.
TTATCCTGAATATCTAGCTCGTAATTATGACAATGTCTATGTACTTTTTTTTTTTTTTGGCAAAATTTGCCCTCTGGGGGGGGGCACAGCAACCTGTAGCCTAGGGGCCCCAGGCCATCTTAATCCGGCCCTGCGAGTGAGTGCGTCCGGCATGCCGTGCGTGTGTGCAGCTGTGTCGTGCTGCTGTGCCGTGCGTGTTGCTGTGTCGTGCTGCAGAGGTGCTGCTGGAACAGAATGCTGATCCCTCCACTAAGGGTGTAAATAGTAATCATCGAAATGTATCGATGCATTGATTCTACGGCCGACGATTTAATCGAATTGTATCGTATCGTGGGGCATTTTTAAGTATCGTAAATAATCCAGACGCTGGCCCCTGTCCAATGCCCTAGCTCCATAGCATAATAGAAATGGTAAAGTAATTGGAAAAAATCGAATCACATCACATCGCATCGTGGGGAATTCTTAAATATCGAAAATAATCGAATCCCTGCTTTAAGAAATTGATACCGTATCGTATCGTCATGGAGGCTGTGATTTTACACCCCTACCTTCCACCCTTCTTAGCTCCACTCCAGTCCACTCTGCGGTGAACACTGGTCCTGCCCGACCGACCGACTGAACATGACCATGACCATGCTCCATGCACCACTAGCCCATTTGGCCAACCCTCCTCACACTCTTCCAGAATTGGATTCAGACCTAGAAACTAGGGCTGCACAATATATCGAAAATATATCGAAATCGCGATATCAAGAGTGGTGATATGCGTATCGCGAAAATTGCCAATTATCACGAACGAAGTAAAACATTTATGTGCTGTCCATTCACTTCTGAATGTCAACAAATGTGTAAGAAGCCCGCCATGACCAAAGCCAAATTTGTGACAAGAAAAACACTCGGCTATATTTCTAAATGTCGTTTGAATATCGTTATCGAGGTATTGCATGCTTGTTATCGAGTATCGATTTTTTTCTGATATCGTGCAGCCCTACTAGAAACGATCCGAAGACAGAGAAAAGCCATGTGAAGATCATACATTAGTGCTTACCAATTGGTCAGAACACAGATCTCCCCTCTGCACTTCTCTGCTTTTCTCTCCTCTGCCGGAAACACTGCTTTAGTCACTCTAGCCAGGACCCCATTTTTCCCCTAACTCTCTAGTGGCCATTTAAGAGTTCATTTCAGTATTCATAAGCCAGTGGCAATTAAATGGTTAACTTAACCTGGTACTAAAAAGTCATGCAAAAAGCAGCATTTATATTTTGCATCTGAAACACACCACCATGCAATATTTCTGTGCAATTCTCAAGCATTTAGCAGGTGATTGGTGTGAATTCCCATGTCTGTTATGCACAGTAGCAAGCTCTTGCTTTAGTTTACCTTCCACAGGCTACCGTAGTCCCTCTGGGAAGTCTGCATTTTAGAAGTTGTTTATGTTTTATAAAAGGGAGGGGAGGAATTATTGGCATGGATACCAGTTTGTGTTCCACAATATCAGTTCTCTTTACCCAACCTTCACTTTGTTTGCCAGCCAGCAGAACTTTTATCCATTGGGGGATATATCACTGGCCATCTGAGGTCAACCTATTACGCTTCTGGCTGTAGTTTGGAGTGGAGCAAAACATTAATTCTGTTTTTTTCTTCTTCTTCTTACTGATGGAAATCTTTCCATTGTTTACAGAGGGGGGCACTCTTGAGTTCTCCCATTGGTTCCTACATCTTGAGTGTCATTACTCTACTTCAGAGTTTCTCAAAGTGGGTCGCACACCCCCCTGTGGGGGTATGGAGGCATCCAGATCTTCTGAGGGGAGGAATGATGGAAAAAGTTTGAGAACCACCAGCCCTTTTGTGAGCTCTGTAACGATTTGATGTTGTGACTGTGAAGCTAAATTTCATCAAGGGGAGAACAAAGTATGCTTTACGTTTAAACATTCAAAAATGAACGCTGGTGGAAGCTGTGTTTCTATTATAGGTTAATACGTTTACTG
>NC_085878.1:41494736-41512236 GCF_034702125.1 Engraulis encrasicolus
AGGACTTAACGGGGAAGATCACAGTCCGTAAGAACAGGAAGGATCCTCGTTCCCTAATCGTCACCCTAGAACTCGCCAATCGCAAGCAGACATACAGTCTTCAGTGAAGCCCACGACACGACCCCGCTGTCATCGCGAACCATGACCCCACCCTCGTCACGACCACGACCCCACCTTCATCAGTGAAGCCCACGACACGACACCACCGACCGTCATCATTTAACCAACTGCTGCCTGCCGCATTATTGAATTCCCTCACAGACACTCTAAGACTGAGCATGTACAGACATGCTGTTTGAATATGGTGTCCACAGGACTCTTGATCTCAACTCTGCTCTGCGTTCAAGTCAAGACCCCTCAAACCAGGCTGGTGTGGACACTGGAATGTCAGCTCCTGTCTCCAACGGAGAAAAAAACTGTAAAGGAAGATCATATAGGTTGCAGTGGTCAGTGCATGAATTCAAGACCCCTGCTCTTGATGAGTTAATGGTTGATATCAGAGACAAGCAGAATCTGTTACCAGTGTTTGTAGTGGAAATGAAATGGTTTTGTGTGGCTTTACGGCCTGAAATGGGGAATTATCTTCAAGTTGTTGTGCCTGTAAATTTGCAGACAGTGTTTTTTTTTGCTGGCATACAGACATGCACACACAACAGAACAACACTGCTGACGAGAGCCTGGCCTTACATTTCAGGTTTTCCACCAGATTATGTCATTGAAGCGTTTCTGTTAGTTTCGTCAAGAAAACTTTCTTTCTGAACTTCTGAACCGAACAATAAAGGTTTTTTTTTTCCCACGTCATGCTTTTGTTGCGTGTACGATTGTGTGTAATTTGCAACCATATAAAATAGTTAAGAAAATAATAACGCAAATGCTACTTGGACTAATTATGTATAAACCTGATGCTGATTATTTCCACTGAAGACAGCCTTGCAGTGAGTGGCAAAACTCCTGCTGCCTGTCCTGCTGACCTGCGTGCAGCACGAGCCACCGTTGCCTCTGACGGGGCTTGCAATCGAAGTCCCACTTTCCCCTCGCCATCTCCGACTGTGACCCTCCCTCCCACCCCTTCCTTATCGCGCTCAGTCGTGTTTGTGGGAAAACGGCTGAGTGATGAATTAATTATATCGGCCGGTTGTTTAATTAACGACCATCTGATCACAAGGACTATTATCTTGGGTCAAAGAGGGTTACGCGAAGCTCGGAGGCGTGTGGGTCTTTTATCCTCTATTTGGCCGCGGGACTGCATAAACTCCGCAATAGGCCTATGCAGAGAATATGCAAAGGAATGCCGTTTGAGTAATTGAAAAGGAAAATCGTCTCTGCTCCACCCTTGGTGTCAATTGTCTTTTTATGTGTGAACTGAATCCATGTTGTCCTACCACATTCATAAAACTAAAAAACGTGTTTTTTTTGTCTATGATAAAATATTTAATTTCTATGGACTGTATCACAGTGGAGAAGCCTGTGTGGTGCTGCTGTCTGTGGGGAAAAAAGTCAAGGTGCCAAAGGGGGAGCGGGAAAGAGGTGCAGAAATCAATTATAATTATTCTCTGTTGACAAAGTAATTAAACCTCTCGTGGAGAGAGCTAATCCACTGCCGGGTACCCTTATCACTGGTGCGCGCAGATTTATGATCCTCGCGCCACTGCGGAGTGCTTTTCAGGTGATTACGACAATGGTCATAAGGTTTCAAACAGCCTCCACAGAATTACCCAGCAACACTGAAGCTCATGACTGACTGATTAGTAATGTGGTGGAAAATAAAGGGAAAAAGTTGAGCGACCATAAGTATGCGTTATGGTTAGAAAGAGGAAAATGTAGTTAAGAATGGCCATGGCATTGCGCATTGCAGAGGTGTGTGAAATCTAGCATTCTATCTTCATGTCGCATTAGTCTGGTGCTGTCTTTAGTCCGCAGATCCCAGCTAAAAATAGAACCGCACGTTTTACTCGCTTGCGTAAAAGTTGAACAAATGAGTAGTCGGTCATGAAGACCTCGCCCACTTCACGAGCTTTGATCAACTTGGATGTTGGTGACGCAAAAAGAAACGCAGGACTCGGTTTTATGGCTCCTGTCCACACGAGCGCAGAAGTTGTAAATTAACATTCTCTCTTGAACTTGTTTATCGTTTCAATGTTGAATCGCACTTTCAGCAATAAACTACAATTGACTGAATGAAAGGGAATAAATCAACCTACCCAATATGATTACATGTAACTTTGGTTCACACAGCCGAAAGTTGCCAACAAAAGCGATGATAGGATATCCCACGTCCCTCGAGCAAGTTTAAAAGCGTCTGTTCTAGAGGAAACTAGACCAAATATAACCTATAGAAGCATTGAAAATAGCAACCGGGTGAATCAGTGTGTCCGTTAGACTTGTTTGCTTAGTCTAAGTTTGCGCATCCTCCAACACGAGCGACAGATGAGGCTCTATGCATATTCCTGTGGGACAAGTTTATTAATCAGGCGCGAACGGACGCGACTCAAACACGCAGACTCCAGCAGGCGTGTGACACTAGCCCACGTACGTCTTCGCTTGTTGCCCCTTTAAAATCAGAATTCAAGGCCAATGATTTATCAAACTCCTATTATCAAGAAAATGTCACGCGAAGGGCACCTTGCTATGCACTGACGCAAACCCGATCTTAGCCACTGAGATATAGAAAGCGTTGGACTTAGCAGAGCCTAATTCAGTCTGCCTTCAGTCTTTACAGCTGTTTTTTCTGCCTTTGACCTGTATACCTGCACTCTGCACAAATGGTGAGTACACTGTTATTTAACCATTTCTTTTAAATAGTGACGTTATGCTTGTGAACATCAGCCCATTCATACATTGTATATATTTGAGTTTCTTTTTAAGGCGAGTTCACGTGTAGTGGAAGTAGCGGATTGCTGCAGAGTGAACTGTCCATGGTGCTGAAATGCTGCCGCGGTTGTTTTTACTCATTCACAGCAGAAGCATGCAGAAACTTCACAGAGCCGCGTATTATACACATCAAGACTACATTGCGGATTTTGTAGCTTTTTTTGGTTTCCAGACCAAAGTACAGACTACGGAAGCATTTCTCCCAGTGGACAACTTCGCTTTTCATGTAGCACTAGGCCTATTATTTAGCGTTTGCTTACATGCAGCAATTCATTTTTTTTAGTTTTCAATTTCACAATCTCCGAGAAGTATTTGAAAGGTTGGTTAAGCAAAGATCCTCTTTATTGTTTTACTTCTAATGTAAGTTAAATGTACACCAGCTGAACTATTTCGTTAAAGGGATCGCCGTGATTACACCGCTTTCTATCCTCTTGGGCAACACACATTTAATTGCTTGTGTAATTTTCGATGTTTTACCGGGACCGCACTCTCCGATGCAGTAATACAGGGATTGATGCCTGCCGCGGGGGAGAGAGTCTGCACCGAGCCCGCCAGCTTGTCTATTGCCCATAAAATCAGGGGATGTGCCGCGTTGAATGACAGCGGGGAAATGAGGCGTAAAATTAAAGAATCTTTCTGTAATGGTAAAAGCTAAGGCCAAACAGAAACCGGCCGTGAGCTGAAAACCAAAGACGCGAGAAGAGGTTTTAAACACGATTAAAAAACAACGTTTGCTTGGACAGAAAAATGTAATTTGATCATTTTTTGTCCAAGTGTTGTGCTGATTCAGCTCCTACAGATGAATTCACGTGCTCGGCGATAACTTTTTTTTGGTAGCCTACAACGCTGCTTTTAAAAAACTGCAGAAGTATGCATTTGAAATAGTAGCCTGTTAACAGTCGGGTATATTCTTTCAGGATTTCAACGAACAAAAAGACATGTTGAGACAACCTGCCAACAGTCCCGCCGGTTTTGGCTCACCTCATCCAGAAGGAGCGGTTGGAGTTACAACTAGCAAACCGGAGAATGGCCATGGCATGCCTTCCGAATCGCATGTGGCACCACAGCCACCACCGCCAGTCAACGAAAGAAAAACTTTCTGTCCCATAGAAAATAAACCTGGAGAAACGGATTCCAATAAAGCCTATGGGACGTTTAAAAATGCTGCACCGGCTGTCCCGGTGCCCGTTAATCCTGCCCTCCGCACGGATTCCGCTCCCTCCGTACCGCCACCGATGGACGGTACAGGATTTCAGGGGAATGCTATGCCTGACGCAATGGCTAATCAAGGTGCAATGAGAACCGCTGCGGAGCAAAACAATGCCACCGGCAATTGGACAACTATGAGCCAGACCACCATCATACTGGGTACAGATGGCAACACGTCTGTTCTGTCTGGCACAGTAACCGGGGTAAGTTGTTGTGAATGAACGTTTCATTAATCTTTTCACCAGATGTTGAGGTATATGTTGGCTGTGTGTGTATATACAATAGGGCTGAAAAGAAATCAACATCCGTGCCAGAAATCTGTAGTAAAAAAAAACACATCAGTGTTTCGTAATTTATATTACTCTGCAGTGCGTTGCAGGAGGATAGGCTGTTGCCTGAAGCATCTGTGTTGGGATTTTGTCTCATGATTCACTCTGGTTCTGCGCAGCCGTAATGAAGTTTCCCTGCGTTTTGCCATATCAGCACATGTGTGAACTACTGCTACTGTACTCTTATTTTGAACATAATATAACCTACGTTTGAGCTATACTTTTATACGAATCCTGGGTGGTTTGTAAATGATTTTGACGATTATATGTAGCATTCTGTTGAATTCTAACGGCACGCGCCATTGTTTCCCAAATGAACATGTGTGAAATAATTGTACTGATGGGACAAAGGGGAAGTCCTGGCTGTTCTTGAATTGTAATTGATCGTGCGATGTATGTGTGAGGTAGGCTAAACTGGACAGTGGTTGCGTGATGGAAATGATGAATTACTCCCAGATTTCAATAACATTTTCACAATGAAAAGAAATTTACATTTTATGTTGGCCTATTGAACGTTGGATTTGCATTGTTTCGTTCGATTGATTTCAAGCTTTTTTTTAAAATTACGCACGGGTATATCCCGATGTTATTGCAATGCTCTCGTGCAGGTGAGGGCTTCCCCAGGGCGAGTGTTTTCTCCCCAGGGATTAGTTTCTGTTGGCCACTTGTGCTGCTGGATAGATAATGCATTACATAAGCCCGCAGTGCCACATTGACCACAATGCTTTCGGCCATCCCTGGCCAAATGTAACAGTGTGCGTAAATGCAATTGCTTTTCACACATCAACGAAAACGTTGTGTAAAATGTATTTCCCTTCTCTGTATGCAAAACATGTCGTATTCGTATCTACAGTGATGTATACCATGCTGCATTGAACATGCTTGTTTGATGGAGTGAGTGTTGGAGTGGACACGGAGGCTGTAGGAAGACTCATGCCAATATCAATGAACTGTCTCTCGTAGGATACTGTGGAGGATGACGATGATGGAGATGAGAACAAGGCCAGGGGAAACTGGTCTAGTAAATTGGATTTCATCTTGTCTATGGTTGGATATGCAGTGGGCTTGGGAAACGTGTGGAGGTTTCCCTACCTTGCCTTCCAGAATGGAGGAGGTAAGGGAAGAAGGCAGGGTCAATGGCAGCTGCAACGAATTGGATAGCCTACCCACAGGGACCATCAACTTGTAACATGGATAATTATGTCACATTAGCCAGTTTACATTTTGGTGTAACGAAATCCACGACCACAGAAATTGCGTAATCAAAACTGCTGGATAGCCTGCCGATGGCTCCTTACGTAACACACCGGACACTTTGTCGCAAAGCATTGCCCATATCACTCATAATAGCTTTTCCGATGGCCTACTCGAGATCTATACTAGATAATAAACTATCTGTTAGTATTCGTTACAAAATGCATTGTCCTATTTTCTTTTTTGTGACCATAATATATTCTATATTTTATTATTCAATATATGATAATAATAATAATAATAACAATAATATTAATATTAATAATAATAATAATAATAATAATAATAATAATAAACTCTTCCAACCAGCCTGCTAGTGTGTGCTATGGCATCACAATTATGGCCATATTATTATTATTATTATTATTATTATTATTATTATTATCATTATTATAGCCTATATGGTGTGTTTCCGCTGTTGTATTGTATAGGTTATTCAAACCAAATGCTACGCGTCTAGGCCTATTTGAATCAGTTGGCGAATTGTGTTCTGGCGCATTTTTGTCTGCAAATACGCACTAGTTGGGTCTGAATTCTAACATATGGCCTACACGTGTAGGCTAGTTCAAGTTTAGTTTCATGAACGTTGGCACACCTTTGAATGTCTTCACAGTGGGCCTATGTGTTCTTTTTGCATAGGTGCTTTCTTGATACCCTACCTGACAATGTTAGGCATCGCCGGGATTCCCATCTTTTTAATGGAGGTTGTGCTGGGTCAATTTTCCAGCCAAGGCCCAGTGTCAGTGTGGAAGGCCATTCCAGCACTGCAAGGTAAACTACATTTATGCCGTCTGAAAAGTTTTGCCTTCCCATGGGTAATAATTCCTCACCCCTGATTGGCAAAATAAAATTGAAATAATAACACAAAATATCTGCGTCATACTGAGGAATTGCAATGGACTTTTGATTTCCTTAAGAGTAATTTTCATATCTCGTCTCATTCATTTATTTTAGGTTGCGGGATTGCCATGTTGATTATATCTGTCTTGATAGCCATATACTATAACATTATTATGTGCTGGACACTGTACTACCTGTTCACTTCGTTGAAGGGCTCACTACCATGGGCTAACTGTAAGAATGACTGGAACACAGTGGACTGTAAAGACAAAGACATGCTCCTCTTGGGTAAGGATGAGCTGCGTTTTTTTCTCTCTCTCCCTCTATCTTTTTTTCTTTTACTAATGCGCAATGCGCAACCCGCTGTCCCACCTCTGGGTTTTCACTAACCTTCTCAGGCTGACACGTTATGACCTGCAATTTATCTGTGGGGGGCTTTGTGCAGACATTTTTAAAGAGGCAAAACCACCTTGTAGCCCACAGACAAAGACTCTTTCTATTAAAAAAATAATAAAATAAAACAGGTCCATGTGTTGTCACCCTGCAATCAATAGGCCCATCAAAAAAGTTTAACTATTAAAAAAAAAAAGACGATTGGTATTGTTAATGTTGCGTTTTATCTAGTAAGCAATGGAAAAGACTATGTGGACGGATATTTCTGACTTATTTTTTGGCAGCTATAATATATGTTTTAAAAAAATCGTCAATGGTCAAATGAACTTCTCTATTATCAAATTCATCGAAAAAAACGCAGATTTTGTAGCTGCAAATAATAGAAGAGCAGCGCTTCTGCGCTTTGTTTTAGTGAATTCAGCAGAAAAAGTGCTTGCTTGACAAATTTACTGTAAAACGCTGCTGCTCTGCCGCAGTGTCTTTGACCGCCCCCCTCTGGACCCACTTGGTATTTTTATATTAGTCCTCATAATATAAGGGTTAGAAATGCGGCATTCCCCTCTGAGCAATTCTTAAATAAAAAATAACAACTAAAGGAAATAGAAATAAGCCAATTAAAAAAAGTATTTTAAAGTTTTATGCTCAGTTTTTTTTTCCGAAGGTGGTGTCCTCATTTCTGTGGTAGACTATTTGTCATGTTAATGTTATGGCTATTTGAAATCAACACTGGGTGATGTGTGGATGTTCTATTCTCTCAGACACGTGTATCCTGCGGGATAGGAGCACTCCTGTTGTTAAAAACACCTCATTCTGCCTGTCTGCCGGTGCCGCTGGCAATCTGACCAGACTTTTAAATATGACAGTCAATGAGAACAAAACTTATGTCAGCCCCAGCGAGGAATACTTCAAGTAAGTTAATGCATCAAGTAAGTGAATCAATCACATCTGTTCAGTTGCTCATCATCCCGTCCTGAAGATTTTGAATTAAATGTGGCCACAGAGCCTAATAAAAGTTCTTTGGTTGGTCTAATGTGAACATAATTGAGTAGACTGACCCATGGGTTGTCTAAGCTATGGTTTGCCTTTTTTCTTTGAATGTAAATAATGTTTGATGTAGCCTATGTACCATGACTTCTCTAATAAAACAATTTATACCTGTGTGTAAAGATTCTGCTGTGTGGAATGTGATATTACATGGTTCTGCGATTATATATAGTAAACATGGTGATTAAACATACTAAATTTGAAAATATTAACATTGTGAAATACTGTATTTACCAGCATAAGATAATGGAAACTTTTCTTATTCCAGGTACAATGTGCTTCACATTTCCAAGGGACTGGAATACCCAGGTGATATTCGGTGGCCTTTGGCTCTCTGCCTCTTTCTGGCCTGGGTTATTGTCTATGTCTCTCTGGCTAAAGGAATTAAGTCATCAGGGAAGGTAAGTCAGCCTTTTACTTCAACTAAAGTCAGCATTTTTCAGCAACAAAACACACTCTTGTCACTCTTCTGACATGCAAAATAAATAGATTAGCAATATTAAGACATCAAACATTTTGAATGTCACTGTTTTTTTTTTCTCTTTGCCACGTGGCAAGTTGTTGCCTATGTGAATGTTGCCCTAATTTACTGACCTATTTGACCTGTAGCCAAACCTCAACAGTCCTATCCAACAGTTCACGAGAGGAGAGGAGAGGAGAGGAGGACAGGGACAGGGACAGGGACCAAAGAGTAGACACTAGCGCCATCTTGTGGAAATGAACCAATGTTGCACTCATGATCATACTCCTATTTTAGAATGCATTAGAACAGTGTTTCCCAACCTTTTTTGACTCGTGTACCCCCTAAGCCTTTTTGTTGTACCTTGAGTACCCCCTATCCCATGCTCTCTATATATATTCCTTTCTCCCAGGATGACTACTCTATTCAATTGTCATTGTCACATTTTTCCGCGTACCCCCTGAGATGTGCTCGCGTACCCCTAGTGGTACACGTACCCCTGGTTGGGAAACACTGCATTAGAATACAGAAATTACTATACTGTGGACCTATATAAATGCAAACGTCTACTACAGTACTAACATCTATTAGGATATTCTAGGATTTAGATGTTTCATTGTTCTTTATTATCACAAGTTGTGTTGCCAATCACAGATTTCATAGCGATGCATCACCAGACTGCTGCTGCCACCTAGTGCCTTTAGTGCGTTACGACAGGGGTTCCCATCATTTTCCAACTTGGGGCCCTCTTGAAATGTTCACAAATGTTCGGGCCCACCTCTGACCCAATAAGCGATACAGCTCAAATGGATAGTCAACATGTCAGCAATAGGCTACAGCAACCAATATTATTTAGAGTTTTAGGAAATGATTTAAGGGCCCATGTGTGCACTACACTCCAGGCCCACAGTTTGGGAGTCACTCAGATATGACAATGAAGTGAAAGAAACCAGCTGATGTAACACTTTAGAATAACTACCCAAAAAAGCTTTATAAACACTTAATTGTGGCTTCATGCCTTCTGGTCTTTGGAGGAGAAACTTCCAGGACCGATGCGACTGCGCTGTGTCTGCTGCGTTAACATAGTATTTCTTGCCCCTTTATAAACATTTGTTAATATGTTATTGATAATTAGTTCATTATTTATAAAGTGTTTATAAAGCTGTGAATAAGTAGTTATTCTAAATTATTATATGGTGTGACGTCATCGGTCGAATGCTCCATTCATTTCAATGGGGCTCCCCAACGTTCGCACGTCTGTTATTTTTCGATAACGGACGGGTTGGTCTATAACAGACCGCTGTCAATGGCAACAAGACTTTTCACTGCTAAAGCGACTTTTCAACAAGACTCTAATCAGCTGCTGTGATATAGACAACACAGTTGTCCTGGCTACCTAGCTGTTGCCTACCGGTGTTCCACAACGGCACTGTTTTGTTTTGCGCAGCAACAATCTTTTGACATTAAAAACTATAATAGACTTAACATTAAATAGGCCTAAAGAAATGTCCCCGCCATGTGTGAATCATTTAAGTATATCCATATAATAAGCGGGTTAACTTTCGGCGAGTCGGTCGCTTTGTGGAATAGCAGCACTTCAGAGAGAACAAGACCCCTCCGCTCCGCGTCGGGGTCTAAAGATTCCCTCTGTCGTGCTGCTATTCCACGGTAGCGACCTTCTCGCCGAACGTTAACCCTTACGTGTTACCCCAGCGGATGCATGAGGCTAATTTATTACCACAAAATCGCCATTTCACACTGAAGAAGGGTGCAAGCCCGAAACGTTTGTGAGGCGATTCAAAAAAACACAAAAAGGAATCTGATGAGTGCTTCTTTATTCATTTATTTTTTTGAGATTTTTTTTAGTTCATTTATTGACAAAGTCAAGCACCCAGTGTAGAGAATTAGACTATGGTTGAGCGCGCTTCCTGCTCCTTCTTATTTATCACCACCAAATATTTCACATATTGAAATATTACATTTGTATGAAGAAGGGTCCATCCTCCCCGTTCAGGTATGAACTTTCTGACCTACGGCCAGGGGCATACACTGGTTCGAAATGTCTTGCTTTTGTGTGTAGTGAAGTGATGATGAACTGGACGACAGGTTTGAAGAAGGGAAGGGAAATGTATACATTGGCCCTTTAAATGAGACACTCACTTTCATATCTGGAGAACTGCTCTTTGGCCATGTTGAAGTTCTGATTAGATTCAGAGCTTACTGGATAACTCTGTAGAACTGTGATGAAATAGAATTAGATCAATATTCATGGAGTGCTCCATAAAACAGTTTTGTGTGTTTGTTGAACACACACACACACACACACACACACACACACACACACACACACACACACACACACACACACACACACACGCACGCACACACGGGCACGCACAAGCACAAGTACACGCACAAGGGCACGCTCAAGCACAAGTACACGCACACCTACACACGAACACACACACGAACACACGCACACACAGAGTATGCACACACACACACACACACACACACACACACACACACACACACACACACACACACACACACACACACACACACACAGAGTACGCACACACAGAGTATGCACACACACACACACACACACACACACACACACACAGAGTACGCACACACACAGCGTTGCTCTTGTGTGCCCTCTGCAGGTGGTGTACTTCACTGCAACCTTCCCCTACGTGGTTCTGGTTATCCTGCTCATCAGAGGCGTGACTCTGCCTGGAGCCTTCGATGGCATACTCTACTTCATCACGCCCAAATGGGAGAAGCTCAACGATGCCAAGGTACACATACAGTACAATACGGCATACTATGGCTGTCTGTTGCAGTGAGTGTGTTGATATCATTCTGGAATTTGAATTATAACTCAAGCCTGTTTCAGACTCCTCCTTCAGTTGCAGGACACGTACAGTCAGCGGGGGGTGGCGGTACCCAAACAGCCACCACGCCCCCCTGAAACGACCCCTTGGAGCGCTCAACGTATATTTCGCCCAGGCTGAAATGTCCGTAATCTGAATTGTCAGTACGTGTCCTGCAACTGAAGTCAAAGAGTCTAAACAGACCTTGAGAGTGAACGTTTTAGGGTGTAAAAAGAAAATGTTGACGTGCAGAACAATTTGGTTGAAATAATAATAATACTAATAATAATACTTTCGTTTTATATAGCGCCTTTCAAAACACCCAAGGACGCTTCACAGAGTGTTGTGTTGGAAAGTGTGAGTGTGTGTGCGCGTCAGTGTGTGAGCGTGTGTGTGAATGCATGTAACTGAAAGTGCTTGTGGAACTAGCAGCCATAAGCCTCCAGGAAGAGATGTGTCTTAAGGTGTTGCTTAAACATGGCCAGTGAAGGGGCATTCTGGATGTGGTCGGGCAGATTGTTCCAAAGAATGGGAGCAGCAACATGGAAGGCTCTGTCACTGGTGGCCTTGAGCCTGGTACGAGGGACGATCAGCTGGCCCTTGGAAGAGGACCGCAGGGATCTTGAGGGGTCATAGGGATGAAGGAGGTCTGTGAGGTAGTGGGGTGCCAGACCATGGAGGGACTTGAAGGTTAGGAGGAGGACTTTGTAGGTAATGCGTGACTTGATGGGGAGCCAGTGAAGCTGCTTGAGTATGGGGGTGATGTGCTGTCAGGGTCTAGTGCCTGTTATGATCCTGGCAGCAGAGTTCTGGACATATTGCAGTCTGTCTAGGGCCTTGTTGGGTAGACCAAGCAGGATGGCATTACAATAGTCCAGACGGGAGGAGATGAAGGAGTGAGTGAGCGTCTCCGTAACTGTCTTAGAGAGTGAAGGCCTGAGTCTGGAGATGTTTCGGAAATGGATTGAAGATCATATAGATGATTAGTAGAGCTGATCAGGCCCATAAGACATGGGGACTGAGCATGAGGTCATAAAAGACATTTTCAGGGTTTGCTCGTGATACCATAGGCTTTCGTTTGAGTCTTAAACTTTAACTTTAATCTTAAACTGTAAGATGTGGAGATGCTCATTGTTTGACCTTGGAGGTCAACTTGAGGTTTTAAGGTAGCCAACAGGTAATTTCCATATATAGAAGCCAAAATGAGTGAAATTTAGGATCTACATGTGCAGGGGCGTAATGAGACATTGTCAAATACAGAGGTCAAATACTGCACGCTGTACTGCATACTGTACATTTAGAATGCTTTGAAACTGTTACGTTCATTTTCATTAATCACTGCCTTGAGGATGCGTTCCGGTAAACTTCCGGTGAACTTCCGGCAAACCACCTGCAATCACGTCAGATCACACAACTTCCAGACCATAAATACGAAATGAAATGGTACTATTATGTGATGGTCAGGACCAGGCTGGCTCCAGACATCACCAGCTATCATTTAAGATGTGGAGGTGTTCTCAGTTTTTACATGGACATGCTTTTGTTGGGATAAAATAGTTAATGTTTAGCAGGTGCACACATAGCTTAAAGTTTTTGTATACGACACTGTATCTTTAAAGGGGCACAATGTAGGATGACGTCGTTTGCGCAGGGCCCATGGGCATGCCTGTCTCAAAATCTACACAGTCATGAAAAAATACTGTTGAAGTAAATTCGCTGTGAGACTATTTTTCATCACGGAATGCCAGCAGTTGATGCAAATCTGAATACGGTATGTAACGCGATGTTTCAAATGAAAAGTCTTCACCACAGCAACTCGTTCGGACCGCGCTGTCAAAAGTCGCATGTGGAGTTTTTCTGACAGCGGACCGTGGAAGTGGTCGCGAGATCCATCGTTCACTTACTAATGACTCGCATAAGCATTGGCTGACTCGGGACCGTGATGAATTAAACTTTTAATCCTACCTGGAGCCCCTTTAAGGATCAATATAAAACTTCTACTGTAGGCTATATTTTGCATCATGTAGGCTTATAGTACATATATGTACTACAAGCCTACATGATGCAAACATTTGTTCAGAATGCGACAGCAACAATCTGAAACAGATTCTCTAAAACTTCTAAGTGTTTAGAATTGTAGTTCAATTCAGACTCAAAGGGGCTGTGTGTGGAATGGAGGGGAGTTGGGGGTTGTGGGGTGTTGTATTGTATTGTACAAATTCTATAAAAGGCAGAGACTGCAAACAATGAAGCAATTTCGCTCAGCAGTTTGTAACACTTTTAATTGCCTGAAAAAGGTCTCAGGCTGTAGCTTGTCTTCAGTCTAAGTAATGAGGATTTCATCTTGAATGTCAAAGGAAAACTGCAGTGTGCTTGCTTGTTATAGTTTTGCAAAGCTCTGCTTTTTAAATTTCAGTCAATCATTATTATTATACAATGTGCTTAATCTTCTTCTTCTTCTTCTTCTTCTTCTTCTTCTTCTTCTTCTTCTTCTTCTTCTTCTTCTTCTTCTTCTTCTTCTTCTTCTTCTTCTTCTTCTTCTTCTTCTTCTTCTTCTTCTTCTTCTTCTTCTTCTTCTTCTTCTTCTTCTTCTATTTTGCTTTTGTCAGGATGATTAATTAGTGTTCTTTCTATCTGAAGCCTGTGAATAGTGAAGGTCATCTGTGTGAAGGCCATTGTGTTTTAAAAGGCCATCATGACACCTCAACACAAATCCCTCTATGACCATGACTGCACCTCACTGCAGAACCTGTGCATTCTTCAATTTTTTGTTATTAGTATCCTGTATTTTTACAGAATTTTTACTCATTATTATTTTTTATTATTATTATTAACAAACACAACAACAGCAAGGATGATCATGCCTGAAGCAATACTGTGAAATTGAAAAAAAAAATAGTTCATTCATGAATTCATTCATGAATTCATTCAATAATTCATTGATATTACCTCATCTGTGTTACGTTCTGTGGCTCTCTTGCTCCCCTTGCAGGTGTGGAAGGATGCTGCAACCCAGATCTTCTTCTCCCTGTCGGCCGCCTGGGGAGGCCTCATCACTCTCTCCTCCTACAACAAGTTCCACAACAACTGCTACAGGTACATTACCTCTCCAGATTAACAACTGCTACACGTCACCACCTCTCCAGATCAACAACTGCTAGAGGTACACTACCTCTCCAGATTAACAACTGCTACAGATACACGTCACCACCTCTCCAGATTAACAGGTACACTACCTCTCCAGATTAACAACTGCTACAGGTACACGGCACCACCTCTCCAGATTAACAGGTACACTACCTCTCCAGATTAACAACTGCCACAATTACACTACCTCTCTAGATTAACAACTGCTACAATTACACTACCTATCCAGATCAACAACTGCTACACATACACGTCACCACCTCTCCAGATTAACAACTGCTACAGGTACACTACCTCTCCAGATTAACAACTGCTACAATTACACTACCTCTCCAGATTAACAACTGCTACAGGTACACGGCACCACCTCTCCAGATTAACAACTGCTACAATTACACTACCTCTCCAGATTAACAACTGCTACAGGTACACTACCTCTCCAGATTAACAACTGCTACAATTACACTACCTCTCCAGATTAACAGGTACACTACCTCTCCAGATTAACAACTCATACAGATACACTACCTCTCCACATTAACAGGTACACTACCTCTCCATAATAACTCTGGATTTGCTGCTTATTTTCTGTGAATACTTCTACCGGTACGGTAATCAGTTGAAAGCAAGCTTTGACTCCGATGAAGACGCACTGCATCGAAACCTTAGTCGTGCTTGCACCACAATAAAGAACAGCAAAACGTATCCTGTGTGCTCCAGTCATCCTTGGCCCAGTCTCCTTTGAAGTGGACCAGCTTGCTTTCAACTGAATACAGTCCCAGACTGTGAGCACCAAAAAGGTTAGACCGCAAGTGATCTCCTGTCCTAAACTTCTACCGGTAACTCAAGCACTGGAATCCCTAACCTCACATTTTCTAGTTATTTGGACATTTTCAAGATTGTCTTATTGTTGCATGCAATTCCTTGACTGTATGTCCCACTCCCACTACTACATGCCCAAACCCAAGGAAGAACATTTCACAATGAGTGGGTATACTAAAGGGAAGATGATTGCCAGAGTGGGTATACTAAAGGGAAGATGATTGCCAGAGTGGGTATACTAAAGGGAAGATGATTGCCAGTTGGGTTTGGGACCGAGGCCTCCAGGGTAACAACCGCTCTGCCTGCTAATCCAAAGAGCCAGGGTAGGTAGCATGGCTGTCGAGACAGAACTACAGCCGCAGTGATGGTCAGGTCACGCCACCACAGACTGGAACAAGAATGGGTAACACTTTACTTGACGCCAGTGTCATAGGCATAACAGTGTCATGGCACAGTCATGCATGTGTCATAAACATTATGTCCATGTCATAAACATTTTATGACGGTCGTCTTTGCCAACCGAATGTCACTTAAGGCCAACAGTCAAAAAATGTTTATGACATGGAAATAAAGTTTATGACTTATCTATGACTATGACACTATGACACTGTAATGACATGCATATGACACCGGCGTCAAGTAAAGTGTTACCCAAGAATGAATCTCTACATTTCCTGACTGCATGTCAGGAGGGGTAGCAATTGCTTAGAAATACAGTATGTTACATTTAAGGCCAGGGTGCGATTTGTAGGGGGGGAATGGGGTTATTGTCCCCCCTTCTGGTCTTGATATCGCCACTTTTTCCACATGATTTTATCACAGTTCAATGTAATTCCATTGATATTGCTTAAAATCTGAAACATATCCCCCTTCTGGTTTTCCGACAAATCACACACTGTTTAAGGCCATAGGTTTTGGCATAGCTTTAGTTAGGTGGCCGGGTGATACATCTGGAGATTCAGAGAAATCAGCATATGCAATACCAGTATGCCATAGTCGGTATAAAATGTATACATGGTGCATATATGTAAGACCCAGTCACAAATTATACATAGGAACAGGACTCTAAATTAACTTTTTTCCATCACCAGCCGAAATGCCCAGAAGGTATTGCTCTTACTCTTAAGGTAATTATCTACTAGATTGCCTGATGAAGGTACCGAAACGTTCATTAAAGAAAAACAGCGGAATGGTCAGTGTGCGGGATTTTTATTCAAATTAATCTTACCAGCAAAAGACACTCACTGATGGGTCAAGGTGGCCAGTAAGTTGGTATTTTTTACCACCCAAACTGAGACTGTCACCAGCATTTTGGCTGGTGTTAATTTAGAGCCTGGTATCTATATAGGCCTGCTCCAGTATACGTAGTAACATAGGCCTGCTCCAGTGTACATAGTCATATAGGCCTGCTCCAGTATAATATGCCTGCTTCAGTTTCATGTCTTGTGGTGAGATGGAAGATGAGGAAAGGTCCCAGAGAAGCATAAACACACAGGGTGTATTCCAATATGCGACCTTGCGTCCTCCACTTGTGCTTGTGGCCTCACCCCGCCTCCTGGCCCCTAATCCGTGGTGAATACAATAACGTTGCCCAGTTGTCAGTCTAGCCACAACAACTTTTGGGGCAGTATTCTTCATTCACCATTCAGGTTGCAAATGAGAAAATTGCCTTACAATTGAGCTTTTGTGAGATATTGAAGTATAATGCTTTTTAATGCTGTTTAGGTAACACTTTATTTTAGGTACGAGGCCACAAGCACAAGTGGAGGCCACAAGGTTGCACACACAGATGCAAATCCACATCCCAATGCTGGTTCCTCTTGGCACCACTAGAGGACACTAGTTATCAATTGAATTGGAAATAACCTTGGCCCATTTACAGTGCAGACATCACAATCACCAGAGGCAGAAATATAGGCCATCGCCCGTTTGAAGTTTGAGTTCATTCTAACTCTGCCTCTCAGAGATCTGAAATTCTAAACAGGATCTATTTTCAGAACAGTAACAAAAGCTGAATTTTTTTGTTCGGAATAATTATGAGTGTTTTACTTTTCGCAAGGTTTTCCAATGCCCCTGGTCCCTCTGTGGAACTAACAGTGTATGAAGTCTTTTCCATGTGCAGCACACATCACAAGCCACAGTCCTAATTAGAGAATCCATTTTCAGCATCAGACACCACTGGCTGCCTTTTTAACACCTCTCTATCTATAGTGTGTTTCCTCACACGTCTCACAAGTTCACATCTACTCTGT
>NC_085878.1:41517236-41527236 GCF_034702125.1 Engraulis encrasicolus
CTGGGGAGCATTAGTCTATTTTATAATTCAATAAAACAGACTAATGGGTTAGCAGGATGAGGCAAAGGGGGTGTTGGGAGGCTTAAAGCGGTATGCCACTATTTTGGGGCTGAATACAGTTAAAATCGTTGGCTGGGGGTTTATGAAGGTGGTAAAGTGTCTTATTTTCCATGTTAAGCGTTGTCTTGCTTTAAGACAAGTTAAAAGAGGGAGCATGTCGCTAAGCTAGTGAAAGTCAGTGGATCACTGTAGCATGTAGCATGATGATAGATTTCCTTTAGTTGTTCAATAGGAAAAAATATTTGAGGGTGCCAATATGCTTCAGTTTTCTTTGAGTTGAACTAGTGTTTGAGAAAGATTTGACTGCTATTCGTCGATTGGTGAAACACTATCTGTATTTTAACTATCAAAATTAGAATTCAACTCGACTTTCATTCAGGGGCAGCAGCATGTGAATAAGTTCTCTTTGAGGAGAATTTCAGTTTGCAATCATATTAGTTTGGGGTGAATTGATAGCTTTTCATTATTAAATGATCTTTTTTGTACCTTTTTATAGAAGTGAAAGAATATGCACTGTGACAGCACCTTGTCTCCTTATGTAGATTTACACTCATGTCTCATTAGCATCCAGACATTTGATCAGCTTTAGTAGAGAGCAATAGATGTCAAGTTGTTGGGTTTTTGTTTTGTTTTTTCAGTTTTGCTTGTATGAGGCTTTTTGGTTTGGTTAACCCCTGTGCTGTTTTCCCCAACTAGAAAAGGATGACATCTGGTGGAGGTGTAAGGTGCTGGATTACACTCAAAGGGATTTGACAAGACATCGTTTTTCCTTTTTGGTTTTCCTTTCTTTTTTCCTTTTTATTAAAGTCCAATGGATAATTCCAATTCAACAAAAGGTTTTTGGCACATTAAGGAAACAATTATTATTATTTTTTTTGTACCTTTATAGAAGTGAAAGAATACACACTGCGACAACAGCTTGTCTCCTTATATAGATTTACAACCCTGTCTATTTAACATCCAGACTTTTCAGCAGCTCTAGTAGAGTGCAATAGAGTTGTGCCGAGAGCATGAGCTGTGGGCAGGGCAGCTGTCCTGATAGCTTTCTCCAGTCCGGACACGGGACAAAGTCATCTGAAAGGCTCCCTTGCACTCAATACATACTGTTTAATCAGGGTTTTAAATGTTAAACACCAGCCAGCTGGCCAAATGCTGGTGAGATGTCAGTTTGGCTGGTAGAAAAGACCAATTTACTATACTATCTACTTTGACCCATTAGTAAGTGTGTGTTTGGCTACAAAAGATTAACATCTACCGTACTAGCCATTTGGCTGGTGTTGAATAAAGTTCATTTAGAGCCTGCATGCAGTGTAAAGGGGACCCACTCCTGGGGCCTCCCTCTCCCTCTCCCTCTCCCCTCCCTGCGCCTGGGACTACTGACCCCTTTGCCCCTGCTGTCGGCTCGCCTGGCTAGTGTGCCTGCCAGGGGTGGTGTCATTTTAACACTTGCAACCCCCCCTTTGCCAAGTTTGGCGCTGCCTGCCCCTTCACACCTTAGTAGACTTGATATCACTAATTAGTGCATTTCTGTCCTGGGGTATAGTGCTATATTTCACACAGTTAGAGGTGAGGCTGTGGGAGACGTTGGCAAGAGATCAGCAATACATCTCTGAAATCTGCTGCTGTGAATGTGCATTTTAGGTCACGTACTTTACTCACTCATGCACCTGCTCACACACTGGCTGACACTACTGCTTTCCACTACTGCCTCTTTCTCTCTTTGTCTCTTTCTCTCTCTTTCTTTCTCTCTCTCTCTCTCTTTCTTTCTCTCTCTCTCGCTCTGTGTTTCTCCAACTTTTTTCTTTCTCTACAAGGAACTCTCCCTCTACAGGTGTCCATCCATTCATCCATCCATTTGATTTGATTTGATTTGATTTATTTTTCTCTTCACACCGTCATTTGACAAACAGTTACGTTTCATGAGAATCCATCCATCCAAATCCATCCATCTGCTCCTCACTTTCTCGTATATCAGCTCTTACTCCTCCTCCCTGTTCTCTTATTTCTCTCCCCAGTTCGCCACCATTGAGACTATTGTGACGTCGGTGTCTGATGAGTTCCCTGCCATCCTGCGTAAGAACAAGCCGCTCTTCACGCTGGTCTGCTGCCTCTGCTTCTTCTTCCTGGGCTTCCCCATGATCACCGAGGTAAACACACACACACACGGTGTCATTTGGTTAGACATTGCGGTAACACTTTACTTGACGCCGGTGTCATATGCATGTCATTACAGTGTCATAATAGTGTCATGACACAGTCATAGATAAGTCTTCAAGCTTCCCCATGATCACCGAGGGAAACACACACAGGGTGTCATTTATAAAACTTTGTGGACGAAATCCGCAATTATAGAATCACCCTTATACTGGTGTGAAAAGAAAGCAGCGTTGAGATGTATTGCCATTGTGGTAAGTTACCCAGCGTTGCTTTCAAAGTAAAAATCAGAAAGTGAAACTTTCTTCTAAGAGAAACAGAGGACCATTGCACAGTGGTGAGACATGATGTGAGAGGTTCTATAACACAAGTCCAAACCACACATTTGACACTGACAAAAGTCTCTACGATTGCAATCGGCACGGCACTGCAGGGCAGGCAGAAAGTCTAATCAGTGACATCAACTATGTTGGGCTTACAAGTGAAGCCAAGCTGTGCTGTGCAGGTCCGCTTTGAGGCCAGGATTGCCCATTACACCACTGTGACTGTGTCTGTGTGGGAGCTGTCATGTTCGACAAGGGCATGTGTACAGGGCCTCGCCATTCCTATTATTTGATAAGAACCAACGTGACAAATAGAAAGGGAGGGGAGGTTGGGATGGGAGGGTGAAGTTGGGGATGGGGATGGGGATGGGGATGGAGGTTGGTTGTGATGGGGGATGGGATGGGTGAACTAAGGACATCAGGTGCCTTTGTTGAGGACGACTGTCAGTGCTTAGAAGGGGATTAGGTGGAAGATAGGAGGGAAAGAAGCCGAGGTGAGGCGAGTAATAAATAGGAAACATGGACGGCCTTTTTTAGGTTTTGACAGAGAGCTGTGCCGGTGTCGTGACTGTCTGTCGGCGCCTTATCTTGAACTGGCTGACATGTTCCCACAGAAAAGCAGAGCGCTCGCTCGGGAGGGAGTTGAAAAGTTCTCAGTGGCACCCACGTACTGTAAGCCATGGCTTTTTTCAGGTGGAGCCGGGTCATATGCATTACATTATTACATTACATTGCACACGCTTTCATTTACTCAAAGCGACTTACAGTTATTATTTGTCAGGGTATTGGCTACAGTCCCTGGAGCAATGTGGGGTTAGGTGTCTTGCTCAAGGGCACTTCAGCCATGGATGGAGATGTAGGGAGAGATCAGGGGGATTCGAACCTGCAATGCCTAGATTGAAAGACCAACTCTCTAACCACTAGGCCACGGCTGTCCATATGCAATGGTTAGGGAGTTGGCGTGTAGATCACAGGATAGTCACTGACCATGCTCAAAAAAATTATGAAAAATGAGTAACTATGTTTTTTTTTCATAGTAAAACAATGGTTTAGTGGAAGAGCCTATGTATTTTCGTGGGATTTCAATGTTAATTTTTGGAGACAAGTTGAAATGGGTCATTGAACTTTGAGAAAAAATATGTCTCCATTTTTTCTCCCCAGTTTCTTATCCCCCCCCCCTGATTTTGATATTTTACTGATATTGACGCGTGAGAGGGCACACCTAGATAGACAAAAAAAAGATTAATAGGCAGGACTATGAAACTTCTCCAAGTTATTAGGGACATACAACATAATATTTTTTGTATTGGAAGTTTTTTTAATTGTATTTATTTCTATGCATATGACGTCCAAACTCATTAAATATGCGCATATTTTGGTTAAATTTTAGTTAGACCATAGTCAGGAACCACAATTTTCATAGCTGTCTGAACACAGCTACTGTACTGTATAGTCCATACTCAAAACTTGCTTGCTACAGTTATGTACAGTTGCTTGCTGTAGTTATTACCCAATTTCGGCGAATAAGTGAATTCACAAGTGCCTTTCGCACGTTGATGAACCACTTAAAAATAAGATTTTGGGAACATTATTCCGAGGTTGAACACTACTTAGTTTTACCTTAATGACCAAAGTCCCTTGAGGTGGCAACCAAAATAAACAAAGCAAGCAGGCAAGAGTCGGATGCTATTGGGAATGCAATCAATCTCACACACACACACACACACACACACACACACACACACGCACACACACACACACACAGACACACACACACAGACACACACACACACACACACACACACACACACACACACACACACACACACACACACACACACACACACACACAGACACACACAGACACACACACACACACACAGACACACACACACACACACACACACACACACACACACACACACACACACACACACACACACGCACAAGCACACGCACGCACACATAAACAGAGAGTGTGTGTTGTTTTATGTACTGTACGGTGCAGTACGGTACATGGAGTAAGGGCATAATGGGTGATGATGAATGTGTGTTTTTAAAGGGCAATCCTCCTGCTGTTGTGTCGGCTGCAGCCCCTTCTAAATGAATGGAAGGTAGCTGTGGGATAAGTAGGTCACTGATACAACTGAGATTCTCATCCTTTCTCTCTTGTCCTTTTTCTGTGTGTGTGTGTGTGTGTGTGTGTGTGTGTGTGTGTGTGTGTGTGTGTGTGTGTGTGTGTGTGTGTGTGTGTGTGCCTTTGTGTGTGTGTGTGTGTGTGCCTTTGTGTGTGTGTGTGTGTGTGCCTTTGTGTGTGTGTGTGTGTGATCCTGACAGAGTGGCATGTATATGCTGCAGCTGGTGGATACCTTCGCTGCCTCCTACTCGCTGGTCATCATCGCCATCTTTGAGCTGGTCGGGATCTCATACATATACGGTACAGTGAGCTGCTGAAAACAACATCCATCTGCCTG
Source organism: Engraulis encrasicolus (assembly GCF_034702125.1). Classification (NCBI taxonomy): domain Eukaryota; kingdom Metazoa; phylum Chordata; class Actinopteri; order Clupeiformes; family Engraulidae; genus Engraulis; species Engraulis encrasicolus. Next base: position 41,522,248 of record NC_085878.1, read on the forward strand.
TGTGTGTGTGTGTGTGTGTGTGTGTGTGTGTGTGTGTGTGTGTGTGTGTGTGTGTGTGTGTGTGTGTGTGTGTGTGTGTGTGTGTGTGTGTGTGTGTGTGTGTGTGTGTGTGTGTGTGTGTGTCAGTTTCTCTCTCTCTCTTCTTCTCTCTCTGTGTGCACGTGTGTGCGTGTGTGCGTGTGTGCGTGTGAAGTGTTTTTCTTACCCGTGGTGGTAGTATTTCATTATTCAGTGCACAAAATGAAGTCAGAAGTTTTGCAGCTCGAAGTTACACTCATGGGCTGCTATTACACAGTGGCGGAACAGACACGTTTTCACTTTAGAACAGTGTTTCTCAAACTTTTTCAGACCGAGGACCACCTTGTCGCCCCCATAATGCTCAGGGACCACCTGTCAACTGAATTGTCAGTTGACGGGTGCTAATTTGACAGTTAATTTCACTTACTTTTTATTTTCATTTATTACAACCCTGTCTATTGTGGTGAAAATAAGACTTCAGCTGTGTAGGTTTATAATTAGGTTACAAATATAGCCTACTGCTAGCTTGCCTTGAAAAAGTACAATTCCTTTCGCGAACCACCTGAACTCTGTTGTGGACCACCAGTGGTCCCCGGACCATACTTTGAGAATCACTGGTTTAGAATATTGCAGCGGAGTTCACTCCAGCTACGTACAACTCAATGTAGTTGAATGATGAATGATGGGAGTAGAAGTGTATGTCAACTTAAGTAGTTTCACTTGTCGACATATGGAACGATTGTTGCAAGGCAGAATATGGATTTCAACAAGGCAGTTATAACACTGGAGTAGTAGTTCAGATACACCGCGCTCTTCCGTGTGGTGCGTCTCCAGTTGAATAACTTGGAAGGTGAAAAAGTGGATCGCACTGGGATTCTTCTTTTCTTCTTTTTTATTATTTACATAGCATTAGAAGTGTAGACAAACGTTTTGGCTGTTGCCTTCGTCAGTGTCTCCGCAACAGCCGAAACGTTTGTCTACACTTCTGCTGCTATGTAAATAGTAAAAAATAAAAAAGAAGAAAAGAAGAACCCGAGTGCGATCCAGTTATATCACTGGAGAAATAGGAGCCTTTTCCATGTAGATGGGGAATATCACAGGAGAGCTTATTCCCACTACTGATGAATCGGGTTGAATGAGTGTAAGCGTGGCAATTTCAGTTGCTTTACTGTTAGCCTTTATGGAATAGTTGCCGTGAGTCAGACTATGTATGTAATCTAAGTTTCAGTAATAGCCTCTAAATATTTTACTGTAATACCACCACAAATGTGTTGAACTGTACTGTTTAATAAACCATTTTAAAGAGCTCGTTTCAAAGGATATGCTTTGTGTTCTTTTGGAGCAGAATGAGAAATAGGTCATTATGCAAAATACGCACATAAGAAGATTCACATACCAAATTAACTTTTGGTCTGTACAAGATGTACAAAGTGAAATACATGAAAATTTTAAACTCTAACTCATTAAAAAATAAAGCTGTTGTAATGCCCCTCTTTAGAAGTTGTTTTCCCCATGTCTGCCCACTAGGGGTCTCTGTTTCCATTCAGTTTATTGAGTGGCGTCTTCCCTGCTGTGAGAGACATTATGAAGTGTTCTTTGAAGTATTTTAATGTCAATGTAAGAAACACATACATTTCCCCTACTTTTGCCACAATTGTTGCCACCTCCCAGCTTGTACTTCATTTGCAGGAAAACGGCAGATTCTTGAACAGTTATTTTATCCGCCATCTCCACCAGAAGAAGAAGAAATAAACTGGGTCACCTCTCCCATTCCACTTATTTTTTTCCTGCTTCAAACTCTTCTGAATGGAGTGGAATTGATGTCTGATGTTCTGATTCGTTGTTGTCGTCGTTGTTATGTCTCCCGCTGTTCTCCTCAAACCTCTTCTTCCTCCTCTGTGTGTGTTTTCTTATAGGGCTGAATAGGTTCTGTGAAGACATCGAAATGATGATTGGGTTTCAGCCAAACAAGTTCTGGAGGATCTGCTGGGCCTTTGTCACGCCGACCATTCTGACAGTAGGTCCAATCCATACGTCATGTAATGGCGCCGGGTCTTAACCACTACGCCATAAAAACAACCCCTCTCTATTTCCTGTCTTTTTGTGTACCCCTGTCTGTTCAAATCCACAGCTACACAGACAGACAGGGCAGCTGACAGCTTTGGCTGGGCCTGGGACAAAGTCATCTGAAAAGACCCCCACCCCTACCCAATACATACAATGTAACAAGGACCCAATTCTGGGCCCTCCATCTTTTGGGGGCCGGGACAACTGACCCCTTTGACCCCCCATATCAGCTTCCCTGCAGACAGACAAAGCGCACAAACAAACAAACACAGACATCCAGCTGCAAATGTTTTACCTCAGAGGAGAACAGGGAAAACAGGCCTCCTTTCAGTCCAAATTGCTTTCCAGTTTGAAGTCAAATTACGTGGCCACACACACGGGGACATTGGTCTGTCTGTCTGTCTGTCTAAACTACACTGAGGTGCGGCAGTTGGACTTTCAGAGCATTCATACAGTACATTACATTCTGCTCCTTCTGGGTCTGAGAAAGAAGCGCAAATGCAGGTGCAACACACACACACACACACGCGCACACACACACACACACACACACACACACACACACACACGAACAACCGCACACGCACACGCACACGCACACGCACACGCACACGCACGACTCCTAATCCTCCTCCTCCTCTTCATTCCTCCTCCTCTTCATTCCTCCACCACCTCCTCCTCCTCCTCCTCCTCCTCCTCCTCCTCCTCTTCATTCCCCCTCCTCCTCTTCATTCCCCCTCCTCTTCATTCCTCTTCCACCTCCTCCTCTTCCTCCTCCTCCTCCTCCTCTTCATTCCTCCTCCTCCTCCTCCTCTTCATTCCTCCTCCTCCTCCTCCTCCTCCTCCTCTTCATTCCTCTTCATTCCTCCTCCTCCTCCTCCTCCTCCTTTACCTCCTCCTCCTCCTCCTCCTCCTCTTCATTCCTCCTCCTCCTCCTCCTCCTCCTCCTCTTCATTCCTCCTCCTCCTCTTCATCCTCCTGCTCCTCCTCCTCCTCCTTCTCCTTCTTCTCCACCACCTCCTCTTCCTCCTCTTCATTTCCTCCTCCTCCTCCTCCTCCTCCCCCTCCTCCCTCCACCTCCTCTTCATTCCTCCTCCTCCTCCACCTGCTCCACCTCCTCCTCCACCACCTCCTCCTCCTCCTCCTCCTCCTCCTCTTCATTCCTCCTCCTCCTCTTCATTCCTCCACCTCCTCCTCCTTCTCCTTCTTCTCCACCACCTCCTCTTCCTCCTCTTCATTCCTCCTCCTCCTCCTCCTCCTCCTCCTCCTCTTCATTCCTCCTCCTCCTCCACCTCTTCCTCCTCCTCCTCCACCTCCACCTCCTCCACCTCCACCTCCTCCTCCTCCTCCTCCTCCTCCTCCTCCTCTTGCTCTTCATTCCTCCTCCTACTCCTCCTCCCCCTCCTCTTCATTCCTCCTCCTCCTCTTCATTCCTTCTTCTCCTCCTCCTTCTCCTCCTTCTCCTCCTCCTCCTCTTCTTCCTCCTCCTCCTCCTCCTCCTCATCCTCTTCATTCCTCTTCATTGCTCCTCCTCCTCCTCCTCCTCCTCCTCCATGATGCCATGGGCTGGGTGTCAGTGTGCAGTCTGCCTCCCTCATGGCCAGAGGGTGTTAATATATGACCTGTGAGCTTCAGCAGGGCACACACGTGTCAGGCTGTCTATCTTTCTCTCTCTCTCTCTCTCTCTCTCTCTCTCTCTCTCTCTCTCTCTCTCTCTCTCTCTCTCTCTCTCTCTCTCTCCCTTCGCCCCTCCCTCCCTCTCTCTTGTCTCTTTCCCTCTGTTTCTTTCCATCCCTTGCAATCACTCGCCATCCCTTCCTGATTCTCTAACTCCCTCCCCCTCTCTCATTCTTCTTTTGTTCGTTCGTTGTTGTATCGCCCTCCAACCCTCCCCTCCTTCTCCATCTCCTTCGTGCTCTATCGCTCTCCTTCCATACCTGCCTCTGTACATCTCCCTGCTCTCCTGCCAGCCCCCTCTTCCCGCATCCTATCCTCTTCTCCCACCTCCTCTTCCCACCTCCTATCCTCCTCTCTCTCCTTTTCTTATAATATCTCATTTGTCCTCCTCTCCTCTCCTCCCATCCCATCTCCTCCCATCTCCTCTCCTCTCCTCTCCACTGCTTGACGTGGGTCTCCTCTCCTCTCCTCCCCTTTCCTCCCCTCTCCTCTCCTCTCCTCTCCTCCCATCTCCTCCCATCTCCTCTCCTCTCCACTGCTTGACGTGGGTCTCCTCTCCTCTCCTCCCCTTTCCTCCCCTCTCCTCTCCTCTCCTCTCCTCTCATTTTTCCCTCTCCTCTCCAATCCTCTCCTGTCTCCTCCTCTCCTCTCCTCTCCTCTCCTCTCTCCTCTCCTCTCCTCTCCTCTCATTTTCTCCCTACTCTCCTGTCCTCTCCTGTTCTCTCCTGTCCTGTCCTGTCCTGTCCTGTCCTCTCCTGTCCTCTCCTCTCCTCTCCTCTCATGTCTCTCCTCTCCTCTCATCTCCTCTCCTCTCCTCTTACTCTCCTTGTCTCCTCTCGCCTCCTCTCATTCCTCTCCTGTCCTCTCCTCTCCTCACCTCTCATGTCTCTCCTCTCCTCTCCTCTCCTCACCTCTCCTGTCCTCTGCTTTCTTCTCTCCTCTCCTCTCCTCTCCCTGTTTTAAGCGGCGCACACACCATTACTAGCTTCTCGCTTGCTCGCCTACTCGCCACTCTTTCATGGAATGTTCGCTGAAAGTTCCCGCGGCTTTAACTGCCAATGAACAGGCGAGAAGTACCGAACTCTGCATTCCAATTGGTTACTCGCTTACTCGCCTCGCTCGAAGTTAAAATATTTTCAATTCGGGATCCGTCCACATCGCATCGCTTGTACAGTACTCGCCTACTCGCCTGCTAGTCTCGCTGGAACACATTGACATTCTATTGAG
>NC_085878.1:41534736-41544736 GCF_034702125.1 Engraulis encrasicolus
AGCACCTTTCTTATCCTCCAGGAGGGAGTCTCTCTCTCTCTCTCTCTCTCTCTCTCTCGCTCCCTCTCTCCATCTCTCCCTCCCTTCATCCATCCATCCCTATCTCCCCCACTCCCACAGGCTCAGTGATCAGAGCAGAGCTGTGTAGGAGGGAAGCTCCTTGTCACAGAGGTAGGGAGGCAATATGACAGATCACCAGAGGAGGATGTGGACGGACCTGGGACTGCACTGGCAATATTCAGCCCAGCTAGCCACCCAGACAGCCAGCCGGCTGCCAAACCTGCTCTTTTGGATTCTGTTTTTGTTTGTTTGTCTGGTTATTTATTTATCTATTTATTTATTTATTTTCTCAATCTATCTATGTGTGGGTGGATGTGGGTGTGTTTTCTATTGTCTTCCTCTTTTTGTCTTTGCATGAGTGAAAAAAAAGGCAACTGCCCACTGACACACTGACAGTCTGAGCACTGGTGGAGAGGAGAGAAGAGGAGAGCGAGTGTTGGTGTTAGAAGCGAGCGCAATAGGAAGTGTTATTGTTGGTGGGAGAAGAGGAGAGTGTTGGTGCACTGTGGTTCATTCCATTGACAAGCATATGGTCAATATATCTTGAACCTGATTGGATGAGAAACCTAGATGTGCTAGACAAAGACTGTACAAAAAAACCAACAAAAAAAGCAAAGCAAACACTGGTTTATTTTTATGGCGAAAACATTAGCTATGTACCTATAGCCAACGGATATCTTTGTGCCTCTGGACTCCTTACAATAGATATGCTATATTGCGTCGTACTAATTGTTTTTTAAATCGACTTTTATCCTCCTTGTTGGAGAAATGGGTACATTTACTCTCTGTCTGCCAGGGGTAATACAAAGTGATTCTTTTTGTTGTTTGTTGATTTCAAGTTGTTTTACAAGCTATCAGAGAACGAAAGCACACTTGTAGCGTAGCAAGCACTAGCATCCACTCATTCTATCCTTTAAAAAGCAAATACATGCACAAGCAGCCATACAAAGTTGTTAGTATAGTTTTAAATATTTAAAAAGTAATTATCTGTAGCCATGTAGCATTTGTGCATTACTGTATACACAAACGTTTATCGCTTAAAATAATATATACTGTGATTTCATCAGCCAATCCTGTCAATCCCTCTGGTGTACGCAGCTTGAAATCAGACAAAAAAAACTATATACATATATATATATAAAATATATGTATTCGAGTGGTGTGAGATGTGTATGATAAACTATTTTTGTTAGCTGTTGTAGCTGTTTCTCAAAACTGTACAATTTTAACAAGTTATGTGTGTGACATAGTGTGTGATAGTGATGTTGACTCAGCAAAATTATGAGCAATTGCTAAAGGATAGCTGATTAGCGTAGCGTAGCGTAGAAGTAGGGTTAGAAAAATCAGTAGTTTTGTCTGAAATCCTGTGTTAGATGTATGGGGACCACTTCTCCACTTGAATTCTTTGTCTCTTGTAACATGTGTATCTTCATGCAACAGGGTCTCAGGTATACTTGATTTAATTGGCCTTATTTTCATAGCTGTACAATAGACGTTGGAAAAATACCTGAGTGAGTGTCCAGGTCCTGTTAAATCTGAAAAATCGATCCACATACCTACAAAAAATGACCACACTGAGATCTGTGCTGTAACCTGATTCTGTGTAATGTCTGTGTATATCCAAGAAGAAGAAAAAACACCTGAATGTGTTACTTGTTTAGCCAAAAGATAATGGTAGTCTATTACGCATATACAAGCTCCTTTTCCCCAGTAACGTTCTCCAGCTAGTGGGAAGATGCTTTGAGAGTGCTCAGAAAGCCGTCTGGCAACAACCACATGCTAGACAGACGGAGTAAAGTAAGCGTCCTCCGAGATGACTTCAATCTCGGCTCTACTCCCCAGTTGAAGCCGAACATCGGGAGCAAAACAGATTGCTCCTGCTCTATCTTTTTCTCTGGCTTTGCTCTTTCTTTCGCTTCTTTCTCTCTCTTATCTGTCTGCCGATCTGTAACTGTCTTTCTGTTTGTCTGTCTCTCTGTCTATAACTGTCTCTTTTTTCTGTCTGTCTTCGTCTGTCTCTGTCTGTCTGTCTGTCTGTCTGTCTGTCTGTCTGTCTGTCTGTCTGTCTCTAGCTGCCTCTCGCTTTTCTCTGTCTGTCAATTTCTGTCTATCATTGGTCTGTCTCTTTCTGCCTGTCTCTGTCCATCTGTCTGTCTACCTGTCTCTTTTTGTCTGCTTCCGTCTGTCTGCCTGTCTGTTTGTCTTTTTGTCTGTCTGTCTGTCTGTCTGTCTGTTTGTATTTTTGTCTGTCTGTCTCCCTCTGCTGTCTCTGTTTCAGTCTTTCGCTGTTTGTCTATTTTTTGTTTGTCTGCCTTTCTGTATGTCAGTTTGTCTCTGTGTGACTTTCTCTGTTTGTCTGTCTGTCCGTCTTTCTCTGTCTGTTTGTCCGTCTTTCTCTGTCTGTCTGTTGCTCTGTCTGTTTCTGGCCATCACTGTTTACTGTACCTGTCTTCTCTCTCTTTCTGTCTCTGTCTCTCTCTCTCTTTCTGTGTGTGTCTCTCTCTGGCTCCTCTGGTTCTAGGCTCTCTCTATGGTACCCCCCCACCCCTTGCCTGTGACATTACTCTGCACCCATCAGCGGGTCGCATCCCTCCATTCCAAAGCAATCGGCGTGATTTGTTTAAACAGACAGGCAAAGGCTGATGAGCTTTTTCTCCTCGCGAAGGGAAAAAAGAAAGACGTAAACATGTCTTGATTTAAATGGCCCCGCTGTTGATTCACGGCTACCCAGAGGCCCGGAGGCATGTGCGCCTGCCGAACACGGCTGTGGAGTTAATTGGAGTTCTGTGGCTACAATGCTAGCAATATGGCAGCCGTAACGGTGGAGATTTACAGGGGCGCGCTCCAACGGTGCCCACGCACGTGCTTTTCCATTGCCGTGAAATGAAGTGCAAGGCGGCTCGAGAGGCTTGAGAGTCTGGTCTCTGCCCCGCTAATCATGGGGTTAAGGTGTAGGGCACGTCGACCTACACGCGAACCCTGAGAAGTGAGGAGGGTCAACAGAAATAAAATAAAAAAAACATTTATTATTAGGCTATCTGCTGAAGTATTGAGTTTCTCCCAAAAGTGTTTAGACTTATTTATCTGAATACTGAAGAACTGTACATGTGTTTTTATGTGTGTGGGTGTGTGTGTTCCAATTTGACTGTCTCTATGGGTGTGTGGGTGTGTGTTGGTGTAGATGAAATTGATTCCAGTTGTAGTGGCTTCCACCCAACCAAGGAAACAGCCCTTTGAGTAGCCATACTCTAGTCTAGGCAGATGGTTGGTGAGCTAACGTTAGCGGAGGACGTACTGTACACTAGCTGTAATGTATATCTGCAGTGTACTCCTGTACCTACCACTCCACTCCACACCCACCGCCATCGCCACACACAACGCCTTTCTTTGGCTGTGTGTGGAGGAGCCAGCCAACCAAGCGACGGCTCCGTCCTTATATAGTCCACTATTACTTATTTAAAGTGGTTGCCTTTCAGACCACCCTTGCGGATCTGACCTGGAAACAAATTCTGTGACAGATGCCAGAGGGCCGGGTGACTGAAGAAGCAATCCAGCGTCGTTACTTATTCATTCAGTCTTCGAGGAAAAACCTAAACCGAAGAAGTAGAGTGGGGAAAAGAAAATGATACAGCCAGCCACGTGTGTGTTCTTTCTTGGGAGGCTGTTCCAGTTGTTTCACATGCTACTGGTTAAACTGGGCCCACAAAAATCCCTGTGAAACTCATACTCCCTCCTCTTTAGAAGCAGCTGTCTTTTCTTGAGCTGATGCTTTTCAGGATTGTGTTTACGACTTTATGATGGACACTAGTTTTTTTTAAAAAGTAGCCTAGGTTTCTGTAGCCGCTGGCGTGAATGCGATGATCCGTCCTTGTATTATTAACCTGTATTTTATGTGGTTAGGGCCTTGTTGAGTGACTACTAGCGCGCTAAAATCATAAATACTCGCAAGTGAATAGTTATCTGGTTTGCATGTGCTGTTTGTGTTGCGTTGCTGTGTTTCCTTTCTCCCATGTGTGGTTGTCACACCCCAACCTCCTTATACCCTGCCCCTTACCCCCCCCCTCTCCCAACCATCCCCCTCCCCTGCATCTGTGCTGTCACCTGCTGCTTGTGCGATATCCCCCCCCCCACCCCCCTCCTCCCCACGTCATCTTCATCCATGAAGTGAGTGAGGAAGGGGGGAGGGGGGCGATAGTGTATAATCGAATCCCCCAACAACCCCTCCCTCCCCAAACTCACATCGAGGAGCATCATCACTCTTGATGCCTACAGGACAACACTGGGCAGTAAAGTTAACCAAAGAAGGCGACTGTCGCGATGAAAGGTTTCTAAGGAAATGAGAATGTGGATGACAAAAAAATCTAAAAAACGACAAAATGCATTATATTCTACATACGTATATATACATGTGTTTATGAGACTGAGATACTGCCACTCATCCTCCATATCAGTGGTCATTCGTACTCTTTGCCAATACGTTACAACACATGTTCAGGTGACCATTGGCCTTATACACCTCCTCTTATAGTAGACTAATGTATGTATTTAAAAATAAAAACATAAAGATACAAACATAAAGATACAGAGTAGATTATAGTCTGTCATAAATATATAAATAAAAAACTATATATACTATATCTCTTAAATCTGAAAATGTATTATATGTTGTGTCTTTTGGCACTTTATTGTGGACCTATGAGTGCATAGGTTAAATTTCTAATTACTTGGGTAATGTCATATATTTCTGTGTTCGATGTGAGGTACATCTGCCTATGGATACAGACGTGTACCTCAAACAGACCATGGCATTCTTTGGTTTTAAAAACAATAAATATATAGAGAGTATAATAAGTATATAATGGGAAAAAAAATCTGTTTTAAAATCCTGTGCCGGAAAAAGAGAAAAATGATCCTATATGTTAAATGCATAGTTTATTTTAAATGTCACTAATGAATGAGGCCCTACCTCAGATTTTGTATTTATGTATCAAGATGCAATTAAAGTATAGTATCTTTGCCAATTATATGATAATAATACCAGAATTATCACGAAATGTATAACCTCTAAAATCAATACATAAATAATAAATAAATGTCAATGTTTTCAACTTACACTGTGTCCTGCTGTTCTTCAGAGTCCACTCTTCAGTTCCCTCACAGACTACAGACTCATTCCTCACTGTGCGCAAACATACAGTAGTATATTTCAGTGGTAATTCAACACTTAAAGCTCAAAAAACAAGTGTTGTAGTATCACAAACACCACAAAGTGTACTGTGAACAGGGCTGGCCTGGGGCAAAACATCAGTCTGCGCATTTTCAGCGAAGACCGGTCCGTCAGGCATTGAGAGAGTCAATGAAGCCTGTGATAACAGTTTAATCATTTATTCCGATCCATTTAGACCCCAACAGCCAAAATTAACATTCAATTCTGACTCAGAGAGGTCAGCTGTAGCGGCATGAGGACTGATACCACTACACTGAGGGGAGGACCGGGCCAAAATCATCAACAGTCCACCGGGCAAATGCCCTGTATGTCCGCCTATGGCCAATCCAGCTACTGTGGAGCAGAACAAGTTGAAGGTAAAAGCTTGCACATCTAAACGTCTGACCTGGGAGAAGGACCTATAAATAGCCAGATAAAAAGAGAGAAAAGTCCACTACAACCAGGATTTTTTGCTCCCAATTATTTTTTATTTTTCTGTGACGTTTCGGGCAGAAACCCTTCTTCAGACGTCAGGGTTTTTACCCGAAACGTCACGGAAAAATAGAAAAGAAGTGGGAGCAAAAAATCCTGGTTGTAGCGGACTTTTCTCTCTTTTTATGTGAAGCAGAACAAACCTTTTATTTGTGTGTAGTTGTAGAGAGGCCCAGTTCAGCCTGCTGCCTGCTGCAGTCAATCTGCTTTACCTCAGGCCTGAGATTGGGGGAGAGTAGAGGCGAAGAATGGATTTACTCTCAAACTGTCTGAAAACTTCCAAAGCCAGGTAAGGTAAAGCTCAACTCTCTCAACTCTCATATCGAAATATGCCAGCAATCTGTCATGAAGAATTCACCCCTCACCACCAGATCCGGTCAGGCATTTCTTACTGAAATATACTCTGCTCATACTCTCCCTGTGTGGAATATTCTACCAGGCGTTCTTAAAAAAACAATGTGGCTTCTTATGTGGAATAATTCCACTGAGTGAATTTGTTTTGATATTAAAATACAATTCATGGGGCCCCGCACTCAGGACTCTAGTCATGAAATTGTCATTGAATGAAAGATTTAGCATGTATTGTAACACACTCATCATCCTGGAGAGTTCGGCATTACGGTAAGTGTTTAACAGAAACTTGTGTTGCCAGCGCGGGTGTATGACATGTCAACAGGATTACAGACGGTACTTTAGATGCGCACAAAGAAAGAGAGAAGAGAGAAGGGGAGATAAAGAGAGGAGGGAAAGAAAAAGCGAAGGGGGATTGCAACAAAGAAGAAGGAAGATAGCAAGATACTTTAGAAGAGGAGAGGGAACGAAAGAAAGAGATAGAGAAGAGAAGGTGGAGAAAAGCAAAGGGGGGAGGGGAGATTAATAAAGAATGAAAGAAGGAAAGAGAGTGTGTGAGAAGGAAAGGGGGGTCTTGTGATGGTTTATCAAGTGCTCATTATGCAAGATGCTTTTCTCCAGGCGTTGGAGAGGCAGAAGGAGTTGTTTGTCAAAAGATGGCGGAACATCTGGAATGATTTCAATGATTCACTTCCTTGTCTGCTGGATCGCTCATGCACAGCCCATACATCATTAGGCTACACACTTTTCCTTTGTCTCGCAGCGCACATTGGATTTGGAACGGGGGTTGTGGGGATGGGGTGGACTTGACAATATTAGGGCCTGCGGTGCTGCAGTTACATGGGATAATATTATGATGATGGCCTTGCCCGAGCAATGAACCTCTCCCCCCTACTCCTTCAGAAGCTGCCTTGCATTTCTGATTTGTCTGTGCTCGCGTTATCTCTCCTCTGGTCTCTTTTTGTGTCAGAGAAGGAGAAAGGTGCAGGAAAGGGAAGATGGATGCATGGACTGATAAGGAAGCTTGGCACGTTTTTTTTTGTTTTTGTGTGTGTGTGTGTGTGTGTGTGTGTGTGTGTGTGTGTGTGTGTGTGTGTGTGTGTGTGTGTGTGTGTGTGTGTGTGTGTGTGTGTCCATTTGCCTGTTTGCCCTCTGACCACCACATCACAATAGTCACGTCTGTCTCAGTCACGAGCTGTCTGTGTCAGTCAAGTCTGCTGCTGATGCTGCTACTGCTGACGAGGACATCTCTCCTCTCCTCTCCTCTCCTCTCCGCTGATGCACTCCCATCTTGCCTGCCACACTCCTCCTGCTGCTCTTTGTCAGACAGAGTGCTATCTGTGCAGGGCTGGACTAGCCATCTGACATGGTGGGCATTTCCCGGTGGGCCCCGCACCCTCGTGGGCCACTATTTTCAAAACAGGGGCCAACGAGGGTGCAGGGCCCACAAGGGTGCGGGACCCACAAGGGTGCTGGGCCCACCGGTTAGTCAGTTCTGCGCCGCTAATTATGAGGGTGCCCCTTTAAACCAATAGTGCCCGGGTCCTATTTTTCCCCTAGTCCAGCCCTGTATCTGTGCAGTCATAACCTGAAAAAGGAAACAGGCAGACAGACAGAGGGTTAGGGGCAGACAGGAGTGTATTTTGAAGGTGAAGAGACGTCAATACACATAAAGTTTCTCATTGACGTGCCAAAAATATTGCACACATCAGTGTTTGTCCAGGTCTGATTGTATTTCAAAATCAGCCTTAGCCTTCGTATTATTACAGGGCTATATTTCAGTTTGTTAATGTTGTTAAATCTCACCAAAGGACCAACATTTTACTAGTGTATTCACATTGCGCTTATTTTTCTCAATTAGCGGCTCACTTTCCAGTCAATTACCAAGTAATTGCATTACTTAAAACACTCACATAAACTGGAGGAACAGCTTGTAGCACTTCACCTACATAGGCTAGGAGTTGTTAGGGCAGTGGTATTGCAAATGTGTTTTTGATGTGAGATCAGTAGGGATTGGCAGGGCTGGACTGGGGGAGAAACAGGGCCTGGGCACGTTTGGCTTAAAGGGGTGTGCCACTATTTTGGGGCTTAATACAGTTAAATCAGTGATGGTACAAGAAGGAGATAAGTCAGGCTCGTTGTTTTCCGGTATCCCGTTGACGTCAGGTGAACGCCTCTTTAGGAGACCATCCGAGTTTGAGAGTGAATTACGCCTCTAGAGTGCATTTGTGGGATTGAATCCTTGGATGACAGTTCAGATTTCGGATGTCAAAATGCAAATTGACGTGTGTCCTCCTCGACACTTCCACCTTGAAATAAAACAAAGGGGTGAAATAGGTTTGTGTTGTGTGTCTTATTCATTGCACATCATCCAAAGACGGAACACAGGTGTGTTTCACATAGGCTACTATTTAATTATGCCATCGTATATTTTTGGGTAGCAGCAACTGTGTAGATGAGGTAATTAGCAATATTACATAACATTGGTTGCTCTTTCTATCGTAATTTGGCGATAACGTCCAGCATGTTCACAATGTAGGCTAGCTTCAGCGCAATTCACCGACAAAAGGCTCCCAATTCCGCGCACTTTTCAGGTCACGGTATTTCCGTTACTGTTTATTATTCCTTTATAGGCCTACTGTTGTGCTGATTTCGCTCACACTTGTCCTGGCTTTACTGCTGCAGGAACTGTGATTAGTTTGGTCGTTGCTGTGGAAACGGTTGAATAATTTTAGTCCTAAAGTTAAATAGGGAAGCGGCCAGGGCGAGTTTGAAGCCAGAATGTCGTCGTGAAATTAAAGTTCCATCTCTTTCCAGCTGCCGTTACGACACCCTTCATTACAATAATGTCTGGCCGTTTGACTCGGTTTTAAATGTCATCACCGTTTCAAATTGTAGGCCTAGGTTATAGCCTTGACATCTCTTTAGTAGGCTATTTCATACACATATGGTGTCCCATGTAAAGTGTTACAGACTTCTCGCGAATAGGCCTATTTCCTCACTGCCTAGCCAAAAAAAGGGGACAACTAATGTGGCTTCACTGACAACTGCAACAGTTACTGCAAGCAACTGATATCTACCTGGAGTTGCATAAACAAACCAAAATACGAAAAGTGCATTAAACACCGCACACTGTGTAGGCCTAGGCCCTACTGTTCTCCCCCCCTCTTCAAAGCACGCGTTTCGCCCGGTGCGTCTTCAGGTTCCCGAAGACGCACTGGGATAAGAGCTAATCTGAAGACGCACTGTGCGAAACGCGTTGCTCGCTCAGGGGAAAAATACAAAAGAAGTATCCAGTGTGCGATGTTTAATGAACTTTTCGTATTGATCAAGTTTTTCTGCCTTGCACCTGGAAGGGTTGTGCACAATACAATGACTTCCATGCACAAATAAATAAATACTAGGCCTATATATATATGACAGGATATTACAATAAATGTACAATGAAAACAACGTGAATGTCAACTGGGATTAGCCTACTATAGGGCAGACAGTTACCATGAGCGACGCGTCCCATCCCATCCGTCTCCGCCACGCCTCTTCACAGACTACGAATCCCACCTCAGCCCTTTGGATGGCGGTAATACGCAACCCTTGTCAGCTGCCACCAAACGCAACAGTAAGAGAAGAAGAAGGGGGGACAACGCCCCCTTAGGAGACCCAAACTTGAGCACATCCATTTACATTGTGTGGGCGGAGTTCAGGGTATCTCCTTCTTGTACCATCACTGGTTAAATCACTGGCTGGGGTTTATAAAGGTGGTAAATTGACTTATTTTTCATGTGAAGCGTTGTCTGTGAGTTAAAAGAGGGAGCATGTCGCTAAGCTAGTGAAAGTCAATGGATACGTGTAGCATGTAGCAATGCTACATGGATGCATTGACTTTCACTA
>NC_085878.1:41547236-41559736 GCF_034702125.1 Engraulis encrasicolus
TGTCCTCCAGATGCGGAGTGTGTGTGTGCACAAGACAGTGTTTGTAAACTGTCATTCTCGGATCTGTGACACTGTTGTCACCTCCCCCGTCAAGCCCAGCGTAAAAAGACAAGTCTAAAAAAGATCCACAAGGCTGGGGTGTGGTGTGGTGTTACACTATTCTCCATCTTCCACCTACTTCTTCTTCTTCTTCCTCTCTCTCTCTCTCTTTCTCTCTCTCTCTCTCTCTCTCTCTCTCTCTCTCTCTCTCTCTCTCTCTCTCTCTCTCTCTCTCTCTCTCTCTCTCTCTCTCTCTCTCTCAGCTTCCTCCACTGTCATCTGGACATTAAACATCTGAATTACACCCAAAAGAAACATGCATGTCAACATACAGTGTGACTACTGAAGCAGATCATGATACTCTCCATAGGATTGCATTCAAATCTCACACCAATCTATTTGAGCCAGGTGCAGACTCAAAATGTAAAAGTTCAATGCAAACCACACCGCACCACACCACACCACACCACACCACACCGCACCACATCGCACCACACCACACCACACTGCAACACACCACACCACATTACACCACACTACACCACACCACATCACACCACACCACACCAGACCACACCGCATCGCACCACATCGCACCACACCACACCACACCACACTGCTCCACACCACTCCGCACCACATCGCACCACACCACACCGCACCACATCGCACCAAACCACACTGCACCACACTACACCACACCACACAGCACCACACCATATTGCACCACACCGTACCGCACAGCACCACACCGCACCACTCTGCACCGCACCGCACCACACCGCACCGCTCCGCACCACACCACACCACACCACATCGGACTGCACCACACTACACCACACCACACCACATCGCACCACACCAGACCACACCGCAACGCACTGCACCACTACGCACAGCACACCACATGCACCACCCTATAGCGCACCGCACCGCATCTGCGCCACATCGCACCACACGGCACCGCACCACATCGCACCACACCACACTACACCGCACCACACCACACCACATCGCACCACACCACATCGCACCACACCACACCACACTACACCACACTACACCGCACCACACCACATCGCACCACACCACACCACATCGCACCACACCACACCACACCACATCGCACCACACTTCACCGCACCACACCACGACACACCGCACCACTACGCACCGCACCGCACCACACCACACCGCACCACCCCATACCGCACCACCCCATACCGCACCGCACCGCACCGCTCTGCGCCAGACCACACCACACGGCACCACACCACACGGCACCGCATCGCATCGCACCACACCCACCGCAACGCACTGCACCACACCGCTCTGCACCACACCACATCACACCGCTCCACACCGCACCGCACAGAACCACACCGCTCAGCACCAGACCACACCGCACCGCACCACAACACACCACATCGCACCGCATCGCACCACAACACACCACATTGCACCACACCACACCACACCGCACCGCTCCGCACCACACCGCACCACTCCACACTACACCACACCACATCGCACCGCACCTCACTACACCACACCACACTGCACCACACCACACCACATCACACCACATCGCACCGCACTGCAACGCACTGAACCACACCACTCTGCACCAGACCACAACACACCACATCGCACCGCACCGCACCGCACCACACGCCACCGCACCGCTCCGCTCCACACCACATCGCATCGCATCGCACCACAACACACCACATCGCACCACACCCACCGCAACGCACTGAACCACACTGCTCTGCACCACACTACACCGCACTGCACTGCACCACATCACACCGCTCCACACTGTACCGCACAACACCACACCGCACCGAAACACACCACACCACATCACAATACACCACACCACACAGCACCACACCACACCATTCCAACCCACACCACACCACACTACACCACACTGCACCACACCACACCGCACCGCACCGCACCACACCACACCACACAGCACCACAGCACACCACACTACACTACACCACACTACACTACACCACAGCACACCACACTACTCCACGCCGCACCACAGTGAATGCGGGAATGAAGCAATTCAGGTGGGCAAGTGCGTGTGGTGGAGGAAGTGCATGTGGTAAAGGAGCACTGAGCTCTCAGTAGCCTGTCTGAATAGAAAATGGGAAATGAAGTTGCTTTAGTTTAGTCTGAATTGGCAGCGCTTGTATCGGCACAGCAGGTACAGTGTGCGTCTGTTTGTGTGCGTGTGTGCGCATGTGTGTGTCTGTGTGTGTGTGTGCATGCACGTGTGTCTGTGCGCGTGTGTGCATGTGTGTGCATGTGTGCGTGCAAGTTTGAGATAACAGAAGGCCGCCCTTGACATCTCGGCGTGGTTGCTGCTTTGATGGGCTTTGTCCTCCTCAGCGCAGCTCCACAGGACTCGCTGGGTTCTAGTGGTTTCATTGTGGGCATGCTGCTGGCAGCCAACACACACACACACACGGCTTATTTTCATTTAAGGCTGCCTGCATAATAATGCACACACACACACACACACACACACACACACACACACACACACACACACACACACACACACACACACACACACACACACACACACACACACACACACAAAGCTGAGAGTGAAATGAGCCAAACTTTATTGGCCACTAGGGGGATTTTGTCCATAGTGTCTCAACTTTCAGTTTCGCACCATTGGGCCGCTTGGGCCGTGGGACCGCTTATCAAATAGACTTTGTGTGCGTCTTTTCCCTCAAACGTAACTCTGTCATAACGCAATGACCACACCCCGCGTTTTTTGTTGTTGGGGCGAGATTCATTCAGAACAACACAGTAACACAGCCTGTGGTGGTAACACCCTTAGCAGTGGGCTAGTCTATTTGAAAAAAGAGAAATTACCAACCCGGTTCTCAGCTGATTTGGCTACTTCTTCTGTGTCCTACTATCCTCACGTTTTAGTTGTTAGAAATAGGTGTTCAGCGGTTAAGCGGCTACTCAAAATAATTCAAGTTGCTGAATCCCTTATACAAGTGTCCCCAACATGACAGTCCTTTCACACATTTTGCGTGATACTGAAACGTTTTCCGTCCGGCTCTGGAATTTCTGTTCCCGCGGTGCGTTTCCACTTGTATATAAAAAAAAGCGTCTTCATTTTATGATCAGCAGATTCATTACAAAGCGCAAGTCAAGAGCTGTCACGCAAACTTTGAGCTGCCAGAGAGGCATTCAAATGTGTGAATGACTCTGAGTTGCTAAACTGTGAGTGAATATGATGAGTAAATGACATTAACAATAGCATTAATTAATATAGGGCTATTCCTTGTGAAAAAAAATACTTTTAATAATCACCTATTTATGGTAACACTTTATTTTAGGGACACATCTATTAGCACTAATACATACAATGCCCCTGTATAAGTAACTTGTACGGCATGTACTAAGCAAAATCAAACATTTGTTTGGCATGTATTCGCAAATGTCTTGTTCATGCACAATAAGGGATTTATTAGCAATTTAACCTTAGTAAGGACCTAGTAGGCCTTAGCGTTTGCTTAGTACATGCCTTACAAGTTACTTATGCAGGCATTAACATTGTGTGTATTAGTGCTAATAGATGTATCCCTAAAATAAAGTGTTACCCTATTTATTTATAATTCATATCATTATTATAAGCCTATATTATATTATCATAATATAATATAATATAATATAATATAATATAATATAATATAATATAATATAGCCTAATAGAATGTAATATAATGTAATATAATAATATATACATGGGTAATATGGGCCCCGGGACACTGTGCACTGGAGAAAATGGGCCTCGACGTCAAAAAGGTTAAGAATTTCTGCTCTACAGTACATACTGTACATTGTTAGCGCAAAACAAACAATAGACGTCAACATCCTTGTTGTTTGTCTACTGTTTTTTAATAACTTTGTTGTACCCTTGTTTCCCGTCGAGGAGCTACTCGGACGAAATTAAGTTTCTTCTCGTTTTTCTCCTAAAATCTTTGTCTGAACTTACAACTACAAACAACTGATTCGATGTAGTGTTACTTTTGCGTTACCTTGTTATCACTCTTACAACAACATAAACACATAGGCTAACCTCCCCACCATCCAAATAGATTTTTGCTTTCCACCAGGCTAGCCTACATAACTTTTTTCGCGCCGAGCCCTACTCGGCTTTAGTTTCGCCTCACCTCATAGTCAATTTTGCAACACTACACCAACTATCTCGCAAAAATAACCTTTTCTGCTGCATCCGCAGACCTAATTATGGCCAACTCTACCTGCGCCTGCAGTGATCTAGCTAATGCTAATGAAAGACTAGCCAAAGCCAACATGACGATTGAAACACTTAGAAGTGACATTCGCCGGCTACGTTGCGAGATAGTCATAAAATCCCATAACACCACGTTGAAACACCAAACCAGTAATACTAGCGCCAACCTAACTACACTATCTTTTCTCCCCAGCCACAGCAAACACCAGCCGAAGTCCCCCCCGAATCCACCGTGCCGAATCCACCGCAGACCTAATTATGGCCAACTCTACCTGCGCCTGCAGTGATCTAGCTAATGCTAATGAAAGACTAGCCAAAGCCAACATGACGATTGAAACACTTAGAAGTGACATTCGCCGGCTACGTTGCGAGATAGTCATAAAATCCCATAACACCACGTTGAAACACCAAACCAGTAATACTAGCGCCAACCTAACTACACTATCTTTTCTCCCCAGCCACAGCAAACACCAGCCGAAGTCCCCCCCGAATCCACCGTGCTCCACTCCCGCGCGTCGTAGCTGGACGGAGGTGGTTAACGGCGGCAGGGGAGTACTGCAGAAATGTTCACCACCTCTAGTGACTAGCAATCGTTTTTCTGTACTTGACTCAGTCATCGATGCAGAAACTGACCCTGTCCCCCCCTCCCACCAGGTGCCCAAGCCTCTACCACAAAGAGTGCGACCCAGTAGCCGCCGGACCCTCGCTACCCCCAGGCAAATCACCCGAGAGCAGCCTGCCCATTCAGAACCCCGGCGACCATCAACAGTCCTCATAGGATCTTCGATGGTTCGCCACGTAACCCTACGAAACGCCCAGACGTGGTGCCTACCTGGAGCTCTCGTAGCCGATGTCCAGTCGAATGTGCCAGACGCGCTGTCACAGTATCCTACTGCCACAACTCTCATCGTCCACGCAGGCTCCAATGACATCCGGCTGCAGCAGTCTAAAAAACTTGAGTCCGATTTCCTCTCCCTTATTAATACCCTTCGCAGCACTGGAAAAAATACGCTATCTCAGGCCCCATCCCCTCTGTTTGTTTCTCTGCCTTCCAGTTCTCCCGAATCCGCCAACTGCACGTCTGGCTGATGAGACACTGCCGCCAAGAAGCCATTCCCTACGTTGACAACTTCTCCGCTTTCTGGAACCGCCGAAACCTCTTCGCACGAGATGGAAGGCACTTAAACAGAGCTGGTGCTCGTCTCCTCGCGACCAACCTGGAGCTGACCCTCGAAGCCCATCGGTCATTGGATTGACTAACAGGTGTTTTAAATCCAAAGCACTACACCAACTTAGACACTGCGTGCCCAACAGAGAGTACTCCACTAGCTATCCACGCTGTCACTACCCGTAGGAAAGCTCGCAGATGTAGACCCTCTGGTTGTGTACACAACAACCTAATTACGATTGCACCTGAACGCATAAACAATAGCTCTACTACTTTGAATGTTAATGCTGCATTACTTAACGTGCAGTCCTTGACCAACAAAAGCTTCGTAGTAAACCAGCTGGTCTCGGACAAAAACATAAGCTTCATGTTTCTTACCGAAACATGGCTTAAAGACGACGGGGCGGCTACTTTTATTGAGGCTTGCCCTTCCGATTACAAATTCCTTCACGCCCCGAGACCAAATAAACGAGGCGGAGGCGTAGCCATACTTTTCTCCAACAAATTTAATTGTACTAAGATGAATCTGGGCTCTTTCTCTTCATTTGAATACATGGCAATGAGGGTCCAAGCAAACCTCAAACTGATTATTATTGTTCTGTACCGTCCACCGAAATTCTCTTCGTCATTTCTATCTGATTTCTCCACCTTCATGTCAGACGTACTTACTAACTATGATAAAGCAATAATTGCTGGCGACTTTAATATCCACGTAAATAAATCAGATGACGCAATAGCCAAGTCTTTCTTAGACACATTAAATGGATTCGGTCTCGTCCAGAATGTCACTGAACAGCCTACCCATCGGAAAGGCAACACACTTGACCTTGTTATTTCACATGCGCTTGATATCAACAATATATCGGTCACGGACGTCGGCCTCTCCGACCACCACTGTGTGTTTTTTGATTTTGACATTTCAACACAAATTAGCACACCCAACAATGTCATTCACAGACGACGCATTAATGCCTCTGCTGAGCTTAAGATTTCCGACCTCATCAAATCGGGTGACCTACTAAATGGTCACTGCACACCTGATGAAATGGCTGATAGCTTCAACAACAACTTAAGAGGAATTCTAGATAACATAGCTCCAATTAGAACGACGACAAGGACCAGAGCTAGGTATTCACCTTGGATGAATGACTCACTTAGAGCCTTAAAAAGAAAATGCAGAGTAACTGAGCGTCTCTGGAGGAAAACTAAATTAGAAGTCCATAGACAATCCCTTAGGGATGAGATCTCCTCCTACAATAATGCGGTACGCTCAGAGAGAAAAGCATATTTTTCCAAAATCATAACAGACAACCAGCATAATGCGAAAGTTCTTTTTTCCACTATTGACCACCTGCTTAATCCAACACATAGCAATAACAACCTAAATGCAGCATCACATGCCAAGTGCGAGGAATTTGCTAGATTTTTTAATAAAAAGATTGCCGACATTAGAGAAGGCATCCAAGGTGGAAACGCAGCAACCTCTATCGCCCACTCAGGCGATACACCGAGGGGAGGGTTAAACCCCCCTAGGAGACCTGAGAGCTTCCAAAAGTTTTGTCCAATTACAGAGGACGACCTCTGTAAAATAGTCAGGGAAAGTAAGCAGTCTACCTGCAGCCTTGACGCGATCCCCACACATCTGCTAAAAAACATACTTGGTTGCTTAGCAGCACCTTTACTGCAAATTGTTAACACCTCTATGCTTACAGGCATTTTTCCAAGCTCATTCAAAACAGCCATGGTAAAGCCACTCCTAAAAAAGACAAATTTAGATCAGAATTCTTTAAACAACTACAGACCTATATCAAACCTCCCCTTTATAAGCAAGGTACTAGAAAAAGTT
This sequence comes from Engraulis encrasicolus, assembly GCF_034702125.1. Lineage (NCBI taxonomy): Eukaryota > Metazoa > Chordata > Actinopteri > Clupeiformes > Engraulidae > Engraulis > Engraulis encrasicolus. The sequence goes on from NC_085878.1 coordinate 41,554,593, forward strand.
GTATTTAAACAGCTTAATCAACATCTGGCTGGGAATGATATCTTGGAAAAAATCCAATCAGGCTTTAGAGCCAACCATAGCACCGAAACAGCACTAACCAAAATAATAAGTGATCTTAGGCTCAGCACTGCCGCAAACATTTCAGCACTTATCCTCCTCGACCTCAGTGCCGCCTTTGACACGATAGACCAGTGTTTCTCAACAGGGGTGCCGGGGCACCCTGGGGTGCCGCGGGCCCCCTTCAGGGGTGCCGCGGAAACGTGGTTGATAAATAAAATTATGTAACATAATACATATTTGTCTAAATTGATAAGTTAATGCTAGTCAGTGGAATCTTTCATCTGCCATTTACGCACAATAAAGTATAGGTCGCCCCTGTCAGCTGCAACTTCGAACCTTCCAAATGATTTACTTTTCTAAGCTTGTGTGGTATCGGATGCGATGCCATGTTACGGCTTGTTGGTTTGGGGTGCCTTGAAATTTTTCATGAATTGAAAGGGTGCCTCGCCTTAAAAAAGGTTGAGAAACACTGCTATAGACCATAACATACTAATTGACCGCCTTGAATCTTGGGTAGGCTTGTCCGGTCACGTCTTAGAGTGGTTCAAAACATATATTACAGGTAGGCAGTTTTTTGTCACCATCGGAGAACAAGTATGATGTGCCTTTTGGAGTTGCTCAGGGTAGTTGCTTGGGCCCTCTCCTCTTCTCTCTCTATATGTTGCCCCTGGGCTCCATCATCAGAGAGCACAATGTTGATTTTCATAGCTATGCCGATGACACTCAACTATATATCTCTGTCGAGCCTAGCCAAACCACTGCCATTCATGCCTTGACTAAATGCATGTCTGCGATCACAGATTGGATGAACAGTAACTTCCTAAAATTAAATGAGGATAAAACTGAAGTGTTGCTCATTGGGCCTAAGGAAAAACGTGCAAAACTCCACTCAAGCCTAGGTGACCTAAGCATGCACATTAAAGATAAGGTTACTAGCCTAGGTGTGGTCATAGACTCGGATTTGAGCTTTGAGCCTCACATCAACAAGATAACAAAATCTGCTTTTTTCCATCTTAGAAATGTCAACAAAGTGCGCGGCTTGGCCCCCGACAAGACGCTGAGAAACTTATTCATGCCTTTGTCACCAGTAGGATAGACTACTGCAATGCTCTCTTCTCTGGTCTCCCAAAAAAATTAATTGACAAATTGCAACTCATTCAAAATTCTGCGGCAAGAATCCTAACAAGAACCAGAATGAGAGAGCACATCTCTCCTGTCTTGGCAGACCTGCACTGGTTACCTGTCTCACACAGAATCGACTTTAAGATTCTGCTCACAGTATTTAAAGCATTAAATGGACTTGCCCCTAGTTATATCTCAGACATGCTCTCTTTTTATGCCCCTGCTCGAGCTCTCAGGTCCACTGATGCCAAGCTGCTAAGGACCCCCACCCCCCCGCAGAAGAAGATCGGCGACGCCGCATTTGCCTGCTATGCGCCCAAGAGATGGAACGCCCTCCCCATCGAGATCCGATCAGCCACCTCCGTCGACTCCTTCAAGAAGCAGCTGAAGACCCACCTCTTCATCCTTGCCAACTCCTAGCTGCCAAGGCGTCATAGTGTCCCAGCTGCCGCAGCGCCCTTACTACTCGCAACCAGCCCTGGCAGGGGGCTCCCCTAGGTGGCCGCTGGTCTCTGCCTGAGGTTTCTTCCTGACTATAGGGGGTCTTTTTTTCTCAGACTTCACTGAGCTTTTTTTTCCCCCTTACAAACTATGAACCAAGCGAAAGGGAGTTTTTCCTCACCCCTGATGCCACCAGGGGCCGCACCTGAGCGCCCAATCTCTGTGTGACTGACTATCTATGACTTATGATAGGCCCAGCCACTATGGACCTTACACATCTAAGAATCCTGGTCCTATCCTACGTTGACCTTATGACTCTACATTCTCTGTCTATCTCTTCTTCCTCTGCCTTCCTGCTTTTTCTGCCTCTCCTCTATACCTCTCCTTTTAAATCTATCTCTAACAATGTTTTTTTTTTCCATTTGTTAAGCACTTTGAGTTACATGCCTTGTATGACACAGTGCTATACAAATACAATTATTATTATTATTATTATAAGGTTTAGTCATATAGTAATGTTTCTTATCTCAGCAGTCTAGCTTGGGTCGGGTGTGTGTGCGTGTGTGCGCGTGCGTGTGTGTGTGTGTGTGTGTGTGTGTGTGTGTGTATGTCAGAGCTGTAATGTGTTTTTGCGTCACCTTAATCCACTGTGACTGTGGTGAGAAACAAATTGCTTTTTTAGGTGGCACTTCATAACACCAGTATCGAATCCTGGCAGTAAAACCCTGAAATACCCCCCACCCCCATCTGTCAATATCCAGAGTGCAATCCTCATCCAGGTAACACCAGGTAATGCATTGGTAATCCTATTTCAAATATCTTCTAGTCAGCCCACACAGACTGATGGCCAAAGATTTAAGGACCAAAAAGTGTGGAAAGCAGCAGTATTTTATTTAACCATATCCTTCTACTCTATTCAAGATGAAAAGCAGTGCAAAAAGCTCGAGCATATTGCAGTCTGTGGGTCATTACAGACCTATAAATCAGTTATAGCCAATAAATCAGTAGCTAACACAGCACCGCCACATATTCAACTAGAAATGCACTCAGAGAGTGCAGACCTCCGCCAAGAAAGCTGTTTGATAGAACATTTGACTATGTTATGGTACACCGTATTTTTTTTTTTTAAAAGTCTTTCTGCCTTCTTTTTGTGGAATTAGAAACTGGAATGTCAAAATAGTCCCTATCCCGCAATGGTGAAGAATCGTTCAAAACATTTCTGGGTCTGGGTCATGATCCAGATGCTCACCAAAAATGTAATCACTTGTTCCTTTGGTCATTTAACTCCACAAAGTTTCATCCAAATAAGTTCATGCATTTTTTTAGTTCTCCTGCTGACAGAAAAAAACAAAAAAACAAACAAACGGACATACAGACAGTGCAGCAGAAAACGTAACCTCCTTGGTGGAGGTAATAATTGGTAAAGCACTATGAGTCTGTAACCTTCCGTTCAACACACATGCATACACGTAGCCTCTTACTGGAGATGGGGGCCTATTCACTATTTGCTGAAAATACTCAACTACATCCTAGGAACCTTGCTATGACAGTACTGAGAGCCTAAAGAAGACATAGCCTTCACAATTTTGGTGACAGTAAGGTTGTAACCAGAGGCACATCTTGCCACCAGGCTAAGCAGGCAGCCGCTTGGGGCCCCCCAAGTCCCTAGAAGGTGAATAATAGCTCACATTTTACAACAGATGTGGCGATGTTGGCTCAACTGTTCATTACTTTGATTTTTTGCGTGGGGCCCCAGAGTCACCTCTGGTTATAACATAGGCTCTGCGCTAAGGGGTTAATACACAACATACAGTAGTGAACCACACAAACCCGCCAAGTGACGAAACATAAATATTTTATTTTTTGCCTGGCGAGTTGGTTCTAGTACTGCACTGTTTGAGGTCAGAGAAAAAAAGGTAACACTTTATTTTAGGGATACATCTATTAGCACTAATACATACAATGTGCCTGTATAAGTAACTTATAAGGCATGTACAAAGCAAAATCAAACATTTGTTAGGCATGTATTCGCAAATGTCTTGTTCATGCACAATAAGGGATTTATGATCAATTTAACCTTATTAAGGACCTAGTAGGCCTTAGCATTTGCTTAGTACATACCTTACAAGTTACTTATGCAGGCATTAACATTGTATGTATTAGTGCTAATAGATGTATCCCTAAAACCTGTGACAATAACAAAACCGTCAACACGAGAACCCCAGAGGTTGAATCATTGGGGATGGTTAGTCACTGTTCCTCCGAGTCAGTGGTTCTCAACCTGACAGCGCCCCCCAGTATTAAAAAATGTAATGGACTGATGCCCCTAAATGGCAACTTAGCACCGCCCCCTCTCAGCTGTATCCTTCTCAAGGCCCCCCCTAGAGCTCCCCAACACCCCCTGGGGGGCTGTACCGCCCCCGTTGGCAAACACTACTCTGATTGGTCATATAGCCTGCAGAGGGAGTTTGAATAAGCTCATTTGACTTTGTTGCAAGCGATTGATGTTGACGAAGCACGTGAGCGAGAACTTGTCACGATGTCGGTGGTATTAAATACAGCGCATTTAAAGTCGGCCACAAATATGCACGAGACGATGAGCTCGCACCAGTTTGATCTACTAACACACCACGTGTGAGGTGTGGGGGGACAGGTGGAGAGAAGGAGCTGAAGTGGGGAGCAGTGCAAACTTGTGTAGGGGTGTGAGACAAGACTCATGTACGTACACACGTGAGTGAGTTGTTGACCAACCATATCATGGGAGCGTGACCTCGGAAGCGGTCTGCAGATGAGCATTGACGGGGGTAAGCAACTGCAGGGGTTGCAAGGGGTTGAAATTTAATACGTTGGAAAGGAAATCTAACCATCATGCAGCATTTTCATCCAGAGTGCGCATGCAGACGTTGATGGTAAATTGAATGAGCTTAATGAGAAGAGTTCGGTCCTACCCACAACCCCCAGCTTTCTGAGTCATGCGGCCCCGGACTATAATACTTTTTTTTATGTGTTACACTGTAGTCTGGCTGGCAGGCTAGACTGTATGGAGCAAATGAGTGAACGTTGAAGTTTCTCCCATTGATTTAGCACGTGCCCCTGGTGGGACTGCTTCCATTGATATAGTCCAGGCTTTCCCAAACTGTGGTGCGTGCACCCCTGGAGGTGCGCGGCCTACCATAAGGGGTGCGCGAGCTAAATAGAGCAATGGTGGATATATGAGTTTTTATCCAGCATTAATGAACATGAAGTAGCTCTTAATGGTATGGTGATGAATTGTATGCTGGAGTGGTCCATCTGAAGTGTAGTTTAACTCCTAGACTGTTGGAAAATAGGATTCCCCAAAACAACTGTGCATGATGTGCAGTGAATCATACTTGCGTGGCCTTCAGCACACCAAAATATTCGCTTAGGGGGTACACGAACCACATTGAAATCTACAAGGGGGTGCGCAAGGGGAAAAGTTTGGGAACCACTGAGTCCCTGCTGTGAAATACAGAGGGGTCTGAAGCCCAGCGCTAACTTAT
>NC_085878.1:41564736-41617236 GCF_034702125.1 Engraulis encrasicolus
AATATCGTCTTGTAATCACTATCAACAACACCAGTTAATGTCATTCAATTGCAGATGCACATATGACAGCAATGCTGGTCTCTGACTGTTTAATTTAGCTTACTTCAGCTAAAATGATATGTCGTGGGTGTGGAGGCTCAAGTGGAGGTGAAAAAAAGAAAAGAGAACCAAAACAAAACAAGCATGATTCCCGATTGTTCCGGGATCAGTGGCATTCATGCGCCAAAGTCCAGAACTCGGTTGTCACATGAGCAGTGTCGTCAGCTGTCTCGAGAGGTCCCGAGATCGCGAAGGCACCATATATGCTTATGGCTGGGGCTGTAATGATGCACCCAACGCACGATTCGGTTTGTATCTTCGTATCTTTTTTTACGGCTTTTTTTAACTTGATTTCTGACAGGACAGTGGAGGAGAGTCGGGAAAGGATTGGCAAATGACCCGGACCGGAATCGAACCCGGGTCGCCGGTGAAGTAACCCAGGGTCCTACCATTAGGCCACGGCAGGGCCCGTATGATGCTTTTTGTTCCACAGTTCATTCGATACACCCCATAATTTAAAAAAAAAACATTTACCAACATTACAAGTAGAACTAGAAATGCACTCAGGGAGTGCAGACCTTCACCATGGAAATGACTAGGGCATCTTAGCTTTGTTTTCTCAATAGTAGTTTGTTTTTAATTTAGGAATTTCATCTCTGCCCCAAAAGGCAAGCCTGCTTCCAGCATTTTCTGTGAGAATGCAATCTAGTTGTTAATCAAAGTTCTTTTTTTCACGAGATAGAAAACGTTTCCAGCCGTGAGAACATAGGCACACAGGTAGGGACGTGGTGGTGCTAAAGCACCCGCCCCTTTGCCCTACTGGACAAAAAAGGCCTTTTTCGATTTTTTTTTTCACAATGTACTGTGATCCATGGTACCAATGATTGCCGATCAAAAGCATGTAAGGCAGCTGTAAGTTCCACATGCCCCCTGCCTCCACCTTGTGCACCTGCCCCCCAAAATGCCTGTACATGCCACTGCGTAAGAATATAACAGTATTTTATAAATCATGGGGGGTGTCTGATGCACCTTTCTCCGTGTGTCGCGATTTCTCGGTTTAATCAAATATTGTTACTGCCCTAGACACGACACATAATAACTTGCATTGATGTGTTATAACATGCAATAACATGGCAACAGAATTGTGTAATATTAAGTTACGCTTGTTGATTTCAATGCTTGAAGACAAAATGTTGCAACACAATGTAACCACAACGACAACCTCCTGTTTTACTCAATGCCCTTTCCCTGTTGAATATTATAACTCAAAGACAAATCTTTATTTTATTTGAATATTTATTTCATTTGAGCCCCTCAATGTGTTACTCTTTTGTTCTCTGTCATCATGTTTACAACTACCCACATAAAGCACACCGCCAACACCCTCACACTTCTCTCTTTGTCTCTCTCCATATCTTTCATTCAGTTTCCCCACAGGCCCACATGTGTTTGTAAGAGTAGGAACAATACTGGCAAAATTTTTGGTTTGCGCACATGAAAAGTATTCCTCACCTCGTTCCCTGTTCTGCTCCAAAAAAGGAGAGCAATCTTTCTTCCTCAGTGATATGAAATTATGACATTTCTAAACTTCCAATCAGCATGATAAATTAACTAAATGTAGTGATTCATCACTCTCTATTGTTTGTTGTTTATTATTTGGACTCAGTTTTTGCTTTTACCCCTCCTCTGTCTCCCAAAGGGCCGCTCGCTCCCAAACAAACACTAGTGCACACTGCACACCCCACACACACGCTTGCTCATTAGCAAGCCGCAGCCGTTAATTGTCAGACCTGATTGAACAATGGAAGAAATAAGAAATCAATGTCCATTGTGCGGCCGTTTTACGGCGCAGAGTCATAATAAGATTTTGCACACGGGGAAAACAACCTGCTGATCCCCCCCGCAGCCCCCCCTCTCCACACCAGCAGCAGTAACTGGTTGCCACAATTGTCCTTTCAAAGGGTTGTGAGGTGCGCACACATCCCCAAGAAAGCAATTGCCGTGGGTGCAGGACATCAAGAGAACGCATATGAAAAAAGGAAAAAATATACCTGCAACGTTTTGACCTGTCACACCTGATGAAGATATAGGTCGAAACGTTCTGCCAACTTTTCATTTATTAAATCACAACAAGGGAGCTTTTGTGGTGTGAGGATATTTTTTTCCTGTTTTCATCACTATCGTCCTTTCCCCATTCCCCCTCTCATTCTACAGTGCTTCACGTTGACAGGAAAAAAAACGGCAGCAAAATGTTTTGAGTTCAGCGTGATACGCCAGACTGGCTCGTTTACAGTGTCATGGCTTTGAAACTCTGAAATGTCAGCGGTGATAGATTAGTTGGCCTAATTGGCTCGTTTCCCGCCCATCCGCTATCATAGCTTTCCCCTGCTGGCAGTCAGGGCCGCTGACAGCTGTTGCTGGGCCCAGGACAAAGGAATCTGAAAGGGACGCCTATCCAACGCATGCAATGTAATGTGGACCCTTTCTGGGGCCCCTATTTCCCTGGGCCCAGGGCAACATACCCCTTTGACCCCATCCCACCACCCCCCCCTGTTGGCGGACCTGCTGCCAGTCCACGAGCGAATGAGGAGAGGGGGTAACACTTCCAAATAAGGGGCCATAATTAACAGTAAAGTTGCTACAACCTAATACTTAAGTAAGGGTTAATAATCATTACTTAATGCCACATTAGACACATATTAATTGTTATTAATGCATATGTTGACCATTAGTAAGCAGTTACTTAACTATTAGATAACTATTACCTTGTGTTACAAGTTAATAGCATATTATTATTTAACTAATAGATAAGTAAGGGCGCAGTTAATAGTTAAGTAGCTATCAGGTCATACTTAACTAAGGACCAAAATTAACACTTACTTACCGGTAATAAAAAAGTAAGGCATAACTAATGGTTAATTAATACATAAATATTGGGGTTTGGGACCCTTATATTAGAGTTGGCTGAGGATAACTAATGGTTAATTAATAGATAGATATTGGTGTTTGGGACCCTTATATTAGAGTTGGCTGCGGATAACTAATGGTTAATTAATCAATAGATATTTGTGTTTGGGACCCTTATAATAGAGTTGGCTGAGCATACCTAATAGTGAAGTTATTAATCTACTGTGATCTAGTTTTATTAGTTCAAATCATAGTAACAGTGGCAACAGGAGCCATTATATAGCAAGGATTCGACGTACACTTCTCAATGATGGTGGGGTGATGAGATGTAATTTTTTCATATACCACTTATTAGTTTTAATGGTAAAAACCCTACAATAAATGCAGAACATTATGAAGAGTAATAGTTTTGAAGCAAAACTAAACCATTCCTTTGTGATAATTAAGTTAATGTTTGAGAATATTAGCTCCAAGAAGTGCAGTGCATGATGGGTACGCAATCTACAGACAACAATATTTCGGCGTTATTTATTCATTAGATATGCCTTTCTTTTGTATTAAGTAAGTGTTAATTTAGGTCCTTAGTTAAGTATGACCTAATAGCTACTTAACTATTAACTGTACCCTTACTTATCTGTTGGTTAAATAATTATATGCTATGAACTTGTGACACATGGTATTAAGCGGCGTACACACACAAAGCTAGCTTTTCGCTTGCTCGCCTACTCGCCACTCTTTCATGGAACGTTCGCTGAAAGTTCCCGCGGCTTTAACTGCCAATGGACAGCCGAGAAGTACCGAACTCTGCATTCCAATTGGTTACTCGCTTACTCGCCTCGCTCGAAGATAAAATATTTTCAACTCGGAATCCGCCCACATCGCATCGCTTGTACAGTACTCGCCTACTCGCCTGCGAGTCTCGCTGGGACACATTGACATTCTATTGAGTTCATTCGCTGAGCGAGTAACTAGCAGCGACGTGTGTGTACGGCCCTTTAGTTATCTAATAGTTAAGTAACTGCTTACTAATGTTTAACATGGGAATTAATAACAATTTATATGTGTCTGATGTGGCATTAAGTAGTGATTATTAACCCTTTAGTATTAGGTTATAGATAATTTGCTGTTAATTATGGCCCCTTATATATATGGCCCCTTACCATGTGTCACAAGTTCATAGCATATTATTATTTAACAAATTGATAAGTAAGGGTACAGTTAAAGGATAGTTCCGGCGTAAAATGAAAGTTTCACCATCGCTTTCCCATGCCACATAATGTATCTAATGATGAGTCATTCTGGGCAATGCCGAGCCGTCATGGAGTTAGCTAATTTTAAGCTTTTTGGCGAAAAACGCAGCCAATGCATCACGGCGGGGCCAATTATAGGCCTATTATTTTCTGATGTTTCCCCGCTATAAACAACTTCAAAAACGATACACACTTCATCACAAAGGTCTCGTCAATCAAACCGAGGCACAGAGACGATCATCGGACCACACAGTCTTTCACTGGCCAGTGTTTTCAGAGGTGTCTCACTGTTGCAACTCTCTGACTCGGATGCAGGCTACTCAATCAGGTGGCTAGGTAGGCTAAACATGGTCCGCGGTTCTTACACCGGCTGCGACCGTAAAATGAAAAGCTGGAACCCCGACCGTTTTCACCGACTGCTACTGTCTAAACCAGCCATATTACGGGAATGGCTAATAGCATCAGAAGTGGACAAAACTGACATAAAAACCCGGAGGGATCGCGACTACCGTGTGTGCAGGCAGCAGATTTGAAGAGTTGTATGGAGAGTACAGGTAGGCAGACTACTCTTACAAAGTAATTGCAACACGGTATAATATAACATGGATTCAACTTTGTAATAACACACCACTGGTGGTGTACTTACATCTGTAAGAGCACTTCTAGTACGACTTTATAAAATTCCTCCAGCCCTCCTCCGTTGCGTAATGGTCCATCTGACCTCGCGCGCCCTGGTCAATTAGTGTCTACTTCACTGAAACTACTCTAGCATGCTTGACATCAACCACATCGAATGCCTCAGGTCGCACAATTTCACAATTTCACTTGCCATCCCGCGCTGGTTTGTTTTGACAGTTTATTTATCTCCTGTAGTGGGCTACATTTACTGCACCTGTATGCCTTCCCAAAACAGAGTGCTTGCTGGCAAAGACGCGCGGTGTTGCAACCAGTTTCACAGATTCACAGACACTCAAGATTCATGAGCCAGACATTTACTCATATTTCTCTCTCTTCAAACATACCTCCATGCATGCGCCTTTTTGGTACAGTATTCATCTTTAGACGGTTTCGTTTAGGTGTTCCATCTCCCTTACTCTTGTTGTAGTCATCATCCTCAAAATGCTCCCTCCATACATGGTAGTAGCGATCCCTCAGGGTTTTTATGTCAGTTTCGTCCACTTCTAATGCTATTAGCCATTCCCGTAATATGGCTGGTTTAGACAGTGGCAGTCGGTGAAAACGGTCGGGGTTCCAGCTTTTCATTTTACGGTCGCAGCCGGTGTAAGAACCGCGGACCATGTTTAGCCTACCTAGCCACCTGATTGAGTAGCCTGCATCCGGGTCAGAGAGTTGCAACAGTGAGACACCTCTGAAAACACTGGCCAGTGAAAGACTGTGTGGTCCAATGATCTTCTCTGTGCCTCGGTTTGATTGACGAGACCTTTGTGATGAAGTGTGTAGCGTTTTTGAAGTTGTTTATAGCGGGGAAACATCAGAAAATAATAGGCCTATAATTGGCCCCGCCGTGATGCATTGGCTGCGTTTTTCACCAAAAAGCTTAAAATTAGCTAACTCCATAACGGCGCGGCATTGCCCAGAATGGCTCATCATTAGATACATTATGTGGCATGAGAAAGCGATGGTGAAACTTTCATTTTACGTCGGAACTATCCTTTAATAGTTAAGTACACTCTAAGAAAATTTCCCTGCAAAATAACGGCAGTTACTGGCAATTATATTTACCTGTAATTCTACTGTTATTTCACACCAAAAATCAAATACAGCTCATTGCTGTTTAATGTATCACAGTATATAACATTTTTTCAGCAGCAATTGAACTGTTAAATAACAGTACTCTACAGAACGTTCACAGTATTAGTATTGTTAAACTAAAAGTGCTCTACAATATTTATGCAGTAGTATAAGTAAAATAACAGTACATTTCAGTTAAAAAGTTGAATTGTACTGTGTGATGACAGGTAAATACTGGGTCATAGTTGTATTCATGAATATGGCCATGGCAACTTCCCACCCCACCCATCATTCTCCATAACTGTGGTACCCTGGCCATGTTACCACCCCACCCTCCCATCGTTCACCATGACTGGAGTGCCTTGAGCATGATACTATGGCACTATGCTGTATTGAGAAAATGGTTTGCGGTGGTCCTTTGAAAGTGTGGGCATGAATAAAATTTCAGAGTACGCAGTGCTATGTTACAATGATAGTGTGCAAGGTGGGCTTTTTACTGTATCTCTTGATGAGCCAATGATGAATATAGCATTTGTCAGTCTTTAAAAAAATATTTTGCACCAAGTAGCACAGCAAACAAGCAGCACTACAAGCTAGCTCTCAAAGCAATGCCTACTTTGCAGCAGGCACATTATATGCAACAATGCCACAAATGATGCCACATACAGCAAGCTTTCACAAAGAGGAAAGTGTGCAAGCATGTAAGCAAGCTTGTAGGCAAGCTTGTAGGCAAACAAGTGCTATGCTGTGCCATGCAGGCCAGCCAGCAGGCAGGCAAGCAACTTAAGTGTTGATAGTCCAGATTTATATACAGGTGCAAGAGTACCATGTGACCAGAGTCATCAGGCCCTTGGCAGGTGACGCCCATAATTGAATAATGGCATAACAGCCCTACTCAGGTGAGGCCAGGCACTGATTAGCAGATTGGTTTAGATGGGGCTGCTTGTTGCAAGAGTGTAACAAGTTCTTAAAATGTTTCAGCCATTCACACTTTCATCAAAATGCATGTGCTACTCACACTTGCCTGCATCAAGCACTTTTTAAGTATTGTAGTGTCCTTAGAAATTGTTTCATCATGCTTGATAGTATCAGATAATCTTTAACCAGTCAGAATGACTTCAGTTCTTCAGGTGGTATTGAAGTTTGATGGTGATCACGGACAAGTGGAGGATGAATGGGTTTCAATGGTGCTGCCTAAAATAACTTGTTATTTTCTAGAGATGCACCGGATCCGGTTCCGGTTCCGGATCCGTCAGGATAATAGAGTTTTTCACAGGATCCGGGTCCGGCAGGATCTTAAGCAGTGGATCCGGTTTTCCGGCATGTTACCTAAAAATCAGGGTCTGGTGCATGTCTAGCCTAGGCTTTTCAGTCTTTCACAACCCCAATCACTGCATGGAGTGAAATCCCTTTGGAAGCGGCTATTGCAGGCAGTGTGGCAATAAGCCAATGAGTCTAAAAAATAGTTTGCGCCAATGTAATAAAAAGGGCCCACGTGTGCGAGTAGACTATATGTTTCAACCCTTTTGTAGGATCCGGTATCCGGTTCCGGATCCGGCAGGATCTTAAGCAGTGGATCTGGTATCCGGCAGGATCCTAAAAATCAGCATCCGGTGCATCTCTAGTTTTTTCCACAACGGCGAATACTGCTATTGTGCAGTACTTACTGTTTATGCTCAATATGTGACTCAAAGTAATATTTTCACAGTAGTTGTCTGTTTTTTCGAAAAACAGTAGAATGCTGTTGCAGAATTGCCGTAAATTAACAGCTATTTGTTACAGTGTAGCCATTAGGTAATACTTAACTAAGGACCTAAATTAACACTTACTTAATACAAAAGCAAGGCATATCTAATGAATAAATAATACCGAAATATTGTTGTCTGTAGATTGCGTACCCATCATGCACTGCACTTCTTGGAGCTAAAATTCTCAAACATTAACTTAATGATCACAAAGGAATGGTTTAGTTTTGCTTCAAAACTATTACTCTTCTTCTAATGTTCTGCATTTATTGTACCTATAGAGTCTTTACCATTAAAACTAATAAGTGGTATATGAAAAAATTACATGTCATCACCCCACCATCTTTGAGAAGTGTACGTCCAATCCTTGCTATATAATGGCTCCTGTTGCCACTATTACAGTGATTTGAACGAGTAGATGTCACAGTAAATTAATTACTTAACTATTAGGTATGCTCAGCCAACTCTATTATAAGGGTCCCAAACACCAATATCTATCGATTAATTAACCATTAGTTATCCGCAGCCAACTCTAATATAAGGGTCCCAAACACCAATATCTATCTATTAATTAACCATTAGTTATCCTCAGCCAACTCTAATATAAGGGTCCCAAACCCCAATATTTATGTATTAATTAACCATTATGCCTTACTTTTGTATTAAGTAAGTGCTAATTTGGTCCTTATATAAGTATGACCTGATAGCTACTTAACTATTAACTGTGCCCTTACTTATCTATTAGTTAAATAATAATATGCTATTAACTTGTAACACAAGGTAATAGTTATCTGATAGTTAAGTAACTGCTTACTAATGGTCAACATATTCATTAATAACAATTAATACGTGTCTAATGTGGCATTAAGTAATGATTATTAACCCTTACTTAAGTATTAGGTTGTAGCTACTTTGCTGTTAATTATGGCCCCTTATTTGGAAGTGTTACCGGAGAGTATACTGTGCTGTGCTGTGCTGGCTCAGGTCTTGGGCTAAACCCTGATAAATTCCACTCCCTGCTCTTCTCAGCACCGTGTGATCTTCTTATCTCTTCTTGGAGCAATGCACTCCTGCCAATGGGGTGTGGTGTGGTGTGATGTGGTGTGGGGCGGTGTGGTGTAGCGTGGTGGGGTGTGGTGTAGTGTGGTGTGTTGTTTTGCAGTGCGGTGTGGTGCGGTGCGGTGCAGTGTGATGCAGTGTGGTGTGGTGTGGTGTGATGCGGTGCGGTGTGGTGTGATGCAGTGCGGTGTGGTGTGGTGTTGTGTGGTGCGGTGTGATGTAGTGTGGTGCGGTGCAGTGCGGTGCGATGTAGTGTGGTGCGGTGTGGTGTGGTGCAGTGCGGTGTAGTGCGGTGCGGTGCGGTCGTGTGGTGTGGTGTAGTGTGGTGCGGTGCGGTGCGTTGCAGTGCGGTGTCATGTGGTGCGGTGCAGTGCAGTGTGGTGTGATGTAGTGTGCTGTGGTGTGGTGTGGTGCAGTGCGGTGTGATGTAGTGTAGTGCGGTGCGGTGCGGTGTGGTGCAGTGCGATGTAGTGTGGTGCGGTGCAGTGTGGTGTGTTGTAGTGTGGTGTGGTGTGGTGTGATGTAGTGCAGTGCGGTGTGTTGTGTTGTGGTGCGGTGCGGTGCGGTCGTGTGGTGTGGTGTGATGTGGTGCGGTGCAGTGCGGTGTGGTGTGATGTGGTGTGGTGTGGTGCGGTGTGGTGTGATGTGGTGCGGTGCAGTGTGGTGTAGTGTGGAGTGGTGTGGTGTGATGTGGTGTGGTGTGGGGCGGTGTGGTGTAGCGTGGTGGGATGTGGTGTAGTGTGGTGTGGTGCGGTGCGATGTAGTGTGGTGTGGTGTGGTGTGGTGTGGTGTGGGGTGGTGTGTTGCGGTGCGGTGCGGTGCGGTGTGATGTGATGTGATGTAGTGCGGTGCTGTGCAGTGCGGTGTGTTGCGGTGCGGTGCGGTGCGGCACAGCTGTCTTCATCAGTTCTTACTATCCCTCCACATTATTATGTGTCTGAATGCTGAGATGCTTGCAGTATTCAGAACATTGATTTTACTGTATGCATACAATTTTTTTTCTAAACATTTTGGTTTTCAGTTACATCCAAACATATTCTATCTAGTGACATACAGTGACATTCCCCACTTTGTAACAAACCGATTGTGAATTTTTCAAGTCTCCTTTAGAATTTCACAAGACTCATTTTCCATTCCCAAAGACATGTCAGCCTATGGGTTCAAGGCTGCTGCTCTTCCAGGCAAAAATTTCATGTAATGAACAACTAATCAACACAGGAATTGATGTTCGAATATAGCGTAGCGGTAGCATACATATATTCCTACAGTAGTATGGAGCTACACAGAAATCCAATAGTCTTTTCACTATGCAACATCTTAATTGAGAGCAAAGTTTCCATGACCTTCTCGCTTTGTAGTTTGCTGACTACAGCAAAGGCTTTCCCCCGTATCGCTTCGTGCTTGTTTGCATTTATGTATGTAGCCCATGGCTTTTAATACATTTGCAAGCTGGACTATTTCTGTGTCTCTGGAGCATAAGGATTTTTAATGCCACGCTTGGAAAACAACACATCTTACAAGGCTAATTGAAAGTCCTCTCCTTATTTGTTGTGACTTGTTTACTTGCTAACTCTTTTGCACTTATTTGCTACGTGTTACAGTTAATATTCATAATACAACTTTTGCCTCAACTTGTAGGAATACAACATGGCCTTTAGAAGTTAAGCTATGGTGAGGAATTTAAAACAAAATGGCAGCTTAGATGTGGATCAGCTCTGCTTTTCGACTTGATGGACTGTGACTGTCATGCATGAGATTTTAAGAAAAACTGAGAATTATTTTCTGCTTGCTAATTCTGGAGGTGTGTGCGCGTGCGCATGTGTGCGTGCGTGCGTGCGTGCGTATGCATGCGCGTGCGTGTGTGTGTGAGAAAGAGACTACCACATGCACTTGCATATATTAGACAAATCAAGCAAGAAGGAGAACTTGGCATATTCACACCTTCCCAATTTCCCACCTCTGTTTGGCAAGCTAACACATTTAGCAGTCACACATTTACCTGTGTCCACTCTTTCAGGGATAGATGGAAAGAGTTCATAGCGATCACACACTTAATTTGTACACCAAGTATTGTTTTTATATATTTTGTTAACACTTTATCACATCTATTAGCACTAAAACATACAATGTGCCTGTATAAGTAACTTGTAAGGCATGTACAAAGCAAAATCAAACATTTGTTCGGCATGTATTCGCAAATGTCTTGTTCATGCACAATAAGGGATTTATTACCAATTAAACCTTAGTAAGGACCTATAGTAGGCCTTATTGTTTGCTTAGTACATGCCTTACAAGTTACTTATACAGGCAATAACATTGTATGTATTAGTGCTAATAGATGTATCCCTAAAATAAAGTGTTACCAATATTTTTTCTATTCCAGATGCCCTAATGTCTGTGCCTTGTCCGAGTTTGCTTGGCATAGGTGTAGGGGTAATCCCACATTTATTGGACGTGAGGAATATTCTTCCTCACGCAAGGGCACCAAAATATGTAGGTTCTACTACATTTATGGGTACGGGGACTATTCTTCCTCACACACGGGCACCAATATATGTAGGGTCAACTACAATTAATGGGTACGACGTTAAATGTAAGGGAAGTACAGTAAATGTAATTATAATTACATTAATAAGTATGCAATTCTTATACAGTTCCAAATATGTAATGTGTTATTACTATATGTGAGGAATAAGAGTATAAGAAATGATGCATGAAGAGTGTGTTAAACTCTTCACGTTGGGTATCAATAATGTGTAGGTGTGTACTTATGGAATCGTCAATTGTCTAATTAATGATTGCATAAAACACGGTTCATGACCGTCTCATAAAATCATGACCATTATTGACTAATAATCTGAAGGTTTTGTGTGAATTCTTTTCTGGTTGACTTCGTAGAAATTGTTCAAATAAGACAAACACGGTTCACCACAATGTACATTTATTGTAAAAGCATCATCCGGTCATAACACTGATACAGTCAATGTGACTTGCAGGGCATAAGAACTTAGGTAAAATATACAATATATACACGGGGTATGAGAGGATGCGCTATGCATGTGTGTGTGTGTGTGTGTGTGGGTACGCTATGCGAGAGAGAGAGAGAGAGAGAGAGAGAGAGAGAGAGAGAGAGAGAGAGAGAGGATAGGAGGAGGCGTGCGCTCGGTGAGCGCCGCGCACCTCTGTCACCGCGTGTGCGGAGCGGTGGGAGGAGAGAGAGAGTGAGAGATGTATGTTCTATGAACTATGGCTCAAATGATTCTGCGCAGCGCTGCGCGCAGGACCGAAATATGAGACATGAGGAGGGGCGTTAAGCTTTCGGCTGATGAAGCGGGAACTTATCTTCAAGATAGAATTCAAGCTAGTCAGAGAATACTGTCCTTTGTCTTAAGGCTTTACAGTATGTGTGGGGGGAGGGAAAAGGGAGCGTTTGGCGCTCTTTTCCGACAATAGCTTACGTCCTCGACTCAGTGACTCAATGGTTTAAAACACTGGTACGTGTATCTCTGTGAGTGGGTAATTTACATGTGGGTGCAAGTATGGCCTATGGCAATATTGCAACTAATGTAAACTAAGAATAGCGTGTGGCTATCGGTGGTGATGAGAGGGGAGAAAGAGAGAAAGAAAAGAAAGAACAGATAGAACAAAATAACCCAAAATAAAATATATCACACTCTACAAGTGTGGATATTTAAACACAACTCCTCAAAGCTATGTAACAGTTCTAACTGAATATCTTTGCCCAAACTCAGTGCTTACTCGTTATCCTTGGTAGGGAGAGAGAGAGATCCTTTGATCTCTCCGGCGAGGTGGGTGTGTGCGTCTTCGTGCGCACGAGGTCCCTTTGTTCTCCAAGCTGCTCGGGTAGGCTACTGTCTGGGGTCCGAGCAATACCACGCGGTTCCGGCGCGAGGCTGTGATATGTCCAAAAAAGTCTTGCTTCGTTGAACGGGGAAAAGGAAAGTGGTATTTCGTTGTGTAGTCCGATTGTCTTTGCGGTGCCGTCCTGCGAAGGTCCAGTGAGAAGGGCGGGTGCACGTAGGTCCGTTCCACGCGTAATAACTATACCGGCTGTCCACTCTCTTGGGGAACAGACAATCAAGCCTCAACCGAATCTTTTTCGACTCCAGGGAGGTTCCTTTGATTTCAGTACTAGTAAAAGATTAACAATTGTCCGTACAAAAGTTATCCTATAGCGCGTGAGTTCCTCGTGTGTCCTGACTCACTGCTCTCCTAGCAGTGTCCGCAAAAGTCAAATGCAATACCAACGAAAACCGGTTGAAGGAAGAAACATATCGACTGTAGTGTTAACCTGGCCAAGATAACTTACAGTTTCAATAATTTCTAAAATAGCCGTCCCTCTAAGGAGACGTGTTCCGACACGTCTCACATCTCGATGGGGAAGTGGGCTTCGGGGAGGAGGCGACAGAGCGATATGCATACCTTGACCTGGAGTTTTATACATACGGGGCGGGGCTGAGCCACGTAATTCGAACCAGGTACAGTATAGAGAGAAAATGGTGGCCTCATCTTACAAAATGGCAGGCATTCGTAAAATGAAGGGAAATGAATTAAACTTTGGTGTAATAGTCCCTACATATCCCCCTTTTGGCTATCGAAGGGAGATTGCAGTGTCTCTTTGATAGGCACATGGCACTTTACGCCTGTTTAAGTTCATTTGTCCAAAAGTGGTAATCCAATGTTTGTCCATATGGTAATTCCACTGTGCGCTGGAGCGCGCTATGTCCATGATGCTGTGATGTCCAAGGACGGTTCCTGTGGAGTGTCCTTTGGAAAAGTTCATGTGATGGGCATATGAATAGTCCATGCAGTATTTAGCACTCTGGGCTGAGAATGGGCATAGCACTTTGGGCAATAGATTTTATCTGTCTAGAATCTAAATTCAACAACAAACAAAATCATGAAAAATAATAAAAGAGAAGAGAAGAAAGAGAAGAAAGTGAAGAAAAGGCATGGTGAGGGGGAATGGTGGAACCATGTGTCAGCTAGCCTAATCTTCGTGGACACTACTGATGGCGGAGCTTTTGACGTCTGCAGCTGTCAATCACATAGCCATGTGGTCAGTGTCAGTTGTGTTGTTGTTGTGAAGCATGCCGTAGCATGAGGCGTGTATGTGGATACACTGTGGAGTGAGTTTGGAGAGATGGATGTGCTCCATCTTACCAGTGTGTGAATAACAAACAAATGTAACATTGCCAAAACTATAACTAGATATATTAATGTGAGTGCATTTTACTAATGGTACTTTCGTGCTGGTTTACCATAACGCTGCTGTTAGTCAGGTCGGCGCTGCGCTTTCCTTCGGGCCCTGAAGGGTATGCTTGCCTATGCACTGTCTAAAGCATGCGTGCGTAAAATGGGATCGCATATAATAATCTTGCATAGTGTGATGGAATGTACAGTGTTGGTTAGTAGGTGGTTAACTGTGACTAAGACTTATGATGCATATTTATGGCTTTGGCGAAGTATGCAAATTTAGTCTGTGAGACTGATGTCTGAGGTTAGTCTGTTAGTCTGTCCCGCTATGGGACGGGGATGAGTCGTGCTGGACCCATCTCTGTCGCCGCTGGCGACGGTGACGCGGAGTGTGTGACTCTGGCTCGCTAGAGCTTTGGTCAGATCCATCTGACGAGTCTTGCTCACTCGCATCGCGCCATGACTGTGCAGAACGGGAGTCGGACTCATGGGAGCCGTGGTTAGTCCACTGGTCCGGATTATGAACAGGTTGGCGGTTGCGCCTTCTGTTTCGTTTACGCCTACGTGTGTTGTGCGTAATGTGGCTGTAATGCTGATGAGGGAGTTGTCCCCCTTCCGCTATAATGTTCTGCTGGTGGTGCCATTCGTTTTGCTGTGGGTTAGTCGAGTGTTGCTTAGGGCCATCTCTGTCTGGCCCCCCTTTATGGGCCGCTTCGAAGCTCGTCAGCCGGGGCTGTGCCGTGGGCTGATGGCATGGGTTGGGAGCGCTCGGCTGAGACCTGTCTACAGGCGCAGCGGCTTCCCAAATCATTTGAGCTAGTCGGCGCATTTCAAGCATCGTGTGACGTTTGCGTCTACACGCGACTTTAACCTCTGTACGAATGCTACCATGGAGATTGTGTAAGAAGAGTGATTGAAAGTGTGCATCTTCTTCTAAGCCTGGTGTTGCCCTACCCTCAAAGTAGGCTGTGTGTAACCGACTGAAATATGCGCGAGGGGGTTCAGACCTCTGATGTCTGACCCTCAAAGCATTGAGCACCGCAGACGGGTAGTCTCGAGGGCGCTCGTACTCTCCTATCATCCATGCGCGTAATTTGGGATAGCTATCAGCTATGTCTGGGGAAAGTGAATCCAAATCCTTGCGCACTCTGGGGCTGGATGTTTTCCAAATTAGTTTAACTTTCTCATATGACGTTGCGTCTGGTATGTCTTGGAAACATCGTTCTATTTCTCTGAAATAGTCACTCACGTGTCTGTTTGTACCGTAAGGGTCAAACTTCTCAACATCTTGTGCCAGTATATCAAGAACACGGAGTCTAGCTACGCGGGTCCTGTCTGCGTTACGCGTGTGTGACCCATCGGAGCAATCTGTCTCTGAGCTGCTGTGACAATCGCGTGTGAGGGGTCTTCCCCGGGCTGCGACTGACTGTGGGGTGACTATGGGGACAATCTCGTTTCTGTCTACCTCATACACTGGACTCTTTTCCTGGGTGGCCTTCTCGCTGGCTTGCGTGGAATGGTCTAAGTGTGTCACCTGTATTGTCTCGGGATTCTCACGAGACGGGAGGAGGGGCTGCTGTTCTACAACATTCTTACTACCTATTATGGCTGCCTCCAATATGCTCATGCGATTAGAAAAGCTTTCTTGCGTGTGCTTAAGGTCATTTCTAATTTCATTGGCTTCTCTAGCTACCTTCTCACGGTCAGCTATGACGTCATGCACTTCAGTGCGGAGCTGGTTGATTTGCAATCTCAGCTCGTGGGCTTGGAGCAAAATTAACATGCCTATTGCTTCTTGGCTATCGGCAGTTGATTTTGGGGCATTGATTTGCAATAGCGTTTTCTGAATTTCTAGCGTGCATTGCTCCTGACTGAGATTTTGAACCTTCAGTCTGTTATGCAACGAGACCTGGGTAAGGTCTGCAATGAGATCAGAAAGCTGCGGGTTTTGACCGCTTTCTAGACAGTTAGAGGGTGCCATTTTGTTGGCAACAAAATGAATAACTAATTATGCTGGTAATTAATATGTTAATTAATTTAAATCCAATTCAAAATAATTAAACTGTTAATTACGGTAATAATTAATTAATTCAGGGTTTACTAACTAACCGTTGCTGGGGTGTTAGTATGTTCTCACACTGTCTATACGCATCTGAATGTATATCTTAACAGTTGTCTAATGCAAACAGTATTTCATCTGTATTTGTACAAGTTCTAGAAGTCATTAAACCAGTCCTCGCCAGGGGCTCCAAAATATGTAGGGGTAATCCCACATTTATTGGACGTGAGGAATATTCTTCCTCACGCAAGGGCACCAAAATATGTAGGTTCTACTACATTTATGGGTACGGGGACTATTCTTCCTCACACACGGGCACCAAAATATGTAGGGTCAACTACAATTAATGGGTACGACGTTAAATGTAAGGGAAGTACAGTAAATGTAATTATAATTACATTAATAAGTATGCAATTCTTATACAGTTCCAAATATGTAATGTGTTATTACTATATGTGAGGAATAAGAGTATAAGAAATGATGCATGAAGAGTGTGTTAAACTCTTCACGTTGGGTATCAATAATGTGTAGGTGTGTACTTATGGAATCGTCAATTGTCTAATTAATGATTGCATAAAACACGGTTCATGACCGTCTCATAAAATCATGACCATTATTGACTAATAATCTGAAGGTTTTGTGTGAATTCTTTTCTGGTTGACTTCGTAGAAATTGTTCAAATAAGACAAACACGGTTCACCACAATGTACATTTATTGTAAAAGCATCATCCGGTCATAACACTGATACAGCCAATGTGACTTGCAGGGCATAAGAACTTAGGTAAAATATACAATATATACACGGGGTATGAGAGGATGCGCTATGCATGTGTGTGTGTGTGTGTGTGTGGGTACGCTATGCGAGAGAGAGAGAGAGAGAGAGAGAGAGAGAGAGGATAGGAGGAGGCGTGCGCTCGGTGAGCGCCGCGCACCTCTGTCACCGCGTGTGCCGAGCGGTGGGAGGAGAGAGAGAGAGAGAGAGATGTATGTTCTATGAACTATGGCTCAAATGATTCTGCGCAGCGCTGCGCGCAGGACCGAAATATGAGACATGAGGAGGGGCGTTAAGCTTTCGGCTGATGAAGCGGGAACTTATCTTCAAGATAGAATTCAAGCTAGTCAGAGAATACTGTCCTTTGTCTTAAGGCTTTACAGTATGTGTGGGGGGAGGGAAAAGGGAGCGTTTGGCGCTCTTTTCCGACAATAGCTTACGTCCTCGACTCAGTGACTCAATGGTTTAAAACACTGGTACGTGTATCTCTGTGAGTGGGTAATTTACATGTGGGTGCAAGTATGGCCTATGGCAATATTGCAACTAATGTAAACTAAGAATAGCGTGTGGCTATCTGTGGTGATGAGAGGGGAGAAAGAGAGAAAGAAAAGAAAGAACAGATAGAACAAAATAACCCAAAATAAAATATATCACACTCTACAAGTGTGGATATTTAAACACAACTCCTCAAAGCTATGTAACAGTTCTAACTGAATATCTTTGCCCAAACTCAGTGCTTACTCGTTATCCTTGGTAGGGAGAGAGAGAGATCCTTTGATCTCTCCGGCGAGGTGGGTGTGTGCGTCTTCGTGCGCACGAGGTCCCTTTGTTCTCCAAGCTGCTCGGGTAGGCTACTGTCTGGGGTCCGAGCGATACCACGCGGTTCCGGCGCGAGGCTGTGATGTCCAAAAAAGTCTTGCTTCGTTGAACGGGGAAAAGGAAAGTGGTATTTCGGTGTGTAGTCCGATTGTCTTTGCGGTTCCGTCCTGCAAAGGTCCAGTGAGAAGGGCGGGTGCACGTAGGTCCGTTCCACGCGTAATAACTATACCGGCTGTCCACTCTCTTGGGGAACAGACAATCAAGCCTCAACCGAATCTTTTTCGACTCCAGGGAGGTTCCTTTGATTTCAGTACTAGTAAAAGATTAACAATTGTCCGTACAAAAGTTATCCTATAGCGCGTGAGTTCCTCGTGTGTCCTGACTCACTGCTCTCCTAGCAGTGTCCGCAAAAGTCAAATGCAATACCAACGAAAACCGGTTGAAGGAAGAAACATATCGACTGTAGTGTTAACCTGGCCAAGATAACTTACAGTTTCAATAATTTCTAAAATAGACGTCTCTCCAAGGAGACGTGTCCCGGCACTTCTCACATCTCGATGGAGTAAGTCGGGCTTCGGGTAAGAGGCGACAGAGCTATGCATACCTTGACCTGGGGTTTTATACATACGGGGCGGGGCTGAGCCACGTAATTCGAACCAGGTACAGTATAGAGAGAAAATGGTGGCCTCATATTACAAAATGGCCGGCATTCGTAAATGAGGGGAAATTAATTAAACTTTGGTGTAATAGTCCCTACATAGACTACCAGAAAATGTTCTTCACAGAAGCAGAAATCAGCTAAGAAAGAGGAATAAATTCTGGCCATTTTGGCAAGAGGGGACCCAATTGGCAACGCACTAAAAGTCTCTTGCGATGAATGAGCTCTCAGGTGCGTGTGGGCAGAATGAACGAGTAAAGTGCTACTCATTTGTTTTGGTGAGTGGTGTGGCTGGCTGTGGAGGGAGAGATATTCAAAGGTGTGGCTTTTAAATAAAGCAAGACCAATGGCGGCTGTACGGTACGGTCAGTGTTGCCAGATTGGGCGGGTGCTCGCCCAACTGGGCAACTTGGGATGAACGTCTGCGGGTAAAAACGGGGAGAATTGGCCATTTGGCGGGTTTTTTTTCAGAGAAGTCAATGTAATTTGTTGAATTTGGGCGGAATTTAACACATTTTGGTGTTTTTTGAGAACCTTTTGAGCGGGATTTGAGACAGACACATCTGGCAACACTGGGTACGGTACGCAGTAATGTTCTTCCAACCATAACAAGTCCAGCATTCCCATTTCAAACGAGGAGCCCGACAATAAATTACCTTTTATCTGGAATTGATTTGTACCTTGGGTAATGGATTTTTCCCTGGGCATCCTTGTAAAAGAATTCCATCTCAGCTAGAGCTTGGCTTGGCTTGGTTTGTGTGTGTGTGTGTGTGTGTGTGTGTGTGTGTGTGTGTGTGTGTGTGTGTGTGTGTGTGTGTGTGTGTGTGTGTGTGTGTGTGTGTGTGTGTGTGTGTGTGTGTGCGCATGTGTGTGTGTGCATGTGTTGTGTAAGAAAGTGATTCTGTGTGTGCAGGGAGTTTTGAAAGGTGTCCACAGACTCGAGCACTCCTCGCACTGTTAATCAACACACACACACTCTCAGGGCACACACACACTCTGGCAATGGCTCCCTGACAACCTCATGACTTCATACCCTGCTGTGTGTCCCATCCCTCTCCCCCACCATATCCCACCCAAACCTACCAGCAGTCTGTTAAACACCCTCGCTCTCAGGGCAAACTCGGCTGATGGGTTCCCGTCCATTCTTCCATCCAATACTCCAGTATTGTCCATCCCATGCCTCCCCAAAAGACCTCCAAAAATCTCAGGGTGAGCTCTGTCAATTGGTCGCCCCAACCCAATGACCCCCCGTCCCAAACCCCTCTCCATTCCCATACCCATGTCATAACCTCCAAAACTCTATTTTTTTGGGGGGGGGGGGGGGTGATGGGGTGATCCTGTTGTTTTTTGTTTGTTTATTAGTTTTTTTTTCCCCCTACAGCCTGGCCCTGGATGTGTATGGGCGAACCCAGTGGACTGAACTGAGCTAATTAGGAGAAGCAGGACGCTGTGTGAGGGGGGGGGGTAGTCTAGGATGGTTTGTGTTTGTTTGTTTGTTTAAGATATTTTTTTGGTCTTTATTTATGACATTATAGTGAAGATATACGTAGTATAGTGTGACAAGAAGCGAGTGGGGAGAGAGACGGGGAAGGGCCGGCAAAGGACCCTGGCCAGGAATCGAACCCGGGTCGGCCACATAGTAGACGAGTGATGTTTTTTTTTAAATGTTCTTTAAAAAAATTACGTTTCTTTTTTAAAGCCCGGGCTGTTTTTCATCCCCATGATCTAGCCCTGCCTCCCTCTCCAAACCTCCCCTATTGCCTCGCCATGATCTTCCTCAACAGATGTCTAATCTCATTCCCCCCATTCATTATTCATGAAAAATCGCCATTCCATGGACTTCATGTAAGTCTGTAGCCTACCAGCTGGGCGGAGAATGGCACATATCCAGTCTCCGGTCTTTTTGTGTGCTCTTTGTGCTGTAGATGACGTTACAACTTTATTTTCTATATACTCATTATCATCAGCATTGTTTGTTAGATTATTTTGGTATACGGACACCGCTACTAAATCCAATATATTTCTGATTATAAAAATAGTCTTATTGTTGACTGTTCACACCTATGTGGGAAGAAACTTGTTGTTATCTTATTGTATTTCGCATTGCCCTGCAGACTGATGACAATATCCAAGGAATCGTTTCTACTGGGATATTATGCAGATATATTTTATGCAATATAAGAGTTTTGGAACTTGAAACATCTGCGTATAAAATTCTGGTCTGGTTTATTTGATCTTGCTTGTTTGTTTCTTTGCTTCTTTGTTTGTTTGTTTGTTTGTTTGTTTGTTTGTTTGTTTGGTGAGTCTTGATTGCTCCTCAGAGTAGGCTATCTGTGTAGTGTTGTGGCCTGGTTTTGTGTAGTGGCTTGTTAGGGACCCCTGTTTCCCACTAACAATGAAGCTGAGCCATTACACCTGTGCTGTCCAGGAAAGATGAACTGAAGACTGATGAAGAGCGATTACCGGTAGCTCAAAAGCGTTCACTTGGAAAATGAAAAAAGCAATGGGAGCAGACATTCATCTTTTTTTTTTCATAGTTTTGACTTTTTTATCCTTCACCTGCGTCTTGGATATGTGCACCACAACTAGAGGTGCTCCGATCACCATTTTTTGGGTCCGATCACCGATACCGATCACCAAAAATCCTTATCTGCCGATTACCGATCATTGCCGATCACAAAAATGATTTCCTATTTTTTTAATAGCCTATTAATTATCCTTATTGAATACCATTTCTGCCCATAAACCAATCAATCTTAATTTGCACATGTCTATTATTAGGCTATTATTATTATTATTATTATCATCATTATTATTATTATTATTATTATTATTATTATTATCTTGACTAGTGTTGGTAATACAGTCTACAGTATTAATCAATGTATAAGTTATTGCATAGAATAACTAAACTATTTAAGATTGAATTGAATTGAAACTGAAACATTACATCAAATAGTCTTCCACATACGAGAAAAAAACAACCTGTCGCTTTAAATGAGCAGCCTCGTGAGGAGAGCCCCTCCCCTCTCTGTCACCGTCCACAGTTGCAGTGCTCCACTACCGTTCTGAATCTCTCTCTCAAGTTTTAACCACATCTGTCGCCGTTTGGTGTTTCAGCGACTATCAAACTAATCGACTGACTGCCAATTACAACTTTGAAAACAATAATTGACATGTTTGTGCTGACAACGTGAAGTTGTCGCGTGCTGACCAAGGCAACTACACAGGTTATAACGTAACATGGCTCACTGGCGAGTACTCAATCGCAAATTACATTGTCAGGTAAACGGCGCATGGATCGGAAAATCAGATCATTGTTGATGCAGATATGGTTATGAATGGTGGAAATGAAGGGGGGAATGGCGAAAAGTTATAGACAAGCAAAGATGCCTTCTTTTGGTGCAGTTGCAGCTGTGCAGAGCCAGCGCCTAGCCTACATGCAGCGCCAGGTGTAAAGGCAAATGGTTGCGTGAGGAATTTAATATCTCTCGATCGGTTTTTTGATCGGCATGTTTTTCCGATCACCGATCAGGCTATTTTTGGCCATTATCGGCCGGTCATGATCGGCAGCCGAGCAATCGGAGCACCTCTAACCACAACTTTACTTGACCAGCAGGGGCGCTGCTAAAAATGTTGGGCCCCATGAAAGATTCAAATTTTGGGCACCCAAAATGACAAATTATGTTATCAGCATCCTTCCTGGGGCCCTTTCAGTGCTGTCGGGCCCATAGAATCTGTAACACCTTTGCCCCCCTCGCGGCACCCATGTTGACCAGTGCTAAATGGCTTCACATGCACTGTTAACTAAAGGCGGGCATACACTGTGCAATATTTTCAATCGCGGGTATTGAGCTCCTTCTCACACTGCACGAGGGAATTTAACGATTTAAAAGTTCACACTATACAAGCCGACAGTCGAATGCGAGCAGAATGCTCCAACTGTGCAACACGACAGGCATGTTTCTCGGGTCTGCAGAAGAGGGAAGTTGAACATGCGCGTCTGAGGTGGAGATGAGGACATGCTCAAGAGGGAATCGCGCCGCCCTGTCAATTTGTGCATGTGTAGTGTCAAATCGGGTCGTATCACTGCTTTAACTGTGCGATTTACTCACGAGTAGAGGGATGACCTGGATTTCAAACAATTTTGATTTTCTTGTGACCCTACAATTGCACGATCGTGAAGCGGAATCGCTTCTCGTTACCCCATGTACACTACAAGACGCGAGACTCACGATTGACCTGTGAAAAAAGTCTTTCGAGTGCCAAATCGGGGCAAAATCGGGCAAAAAGTCGCACAGTGTAACTTAAGCCCGGCTTAAGTGTTTGTTTGGTGAGTCTTGACTACTCCTCAGTGTATGCTATCTAATGGAAAAAGCAGAGGCACTCTGAGATTTGAGAAAAATATAAAGAACACATGCCCTAATGAAGGCCAATATGGCCGCAACGCGTAGGCCCATGTCTTTTTAAACAGAATTGCCATGTTAAATTAAAGGCTTTCTAATATTTTTCTCAAATCTCAGTGTGCCTCTACTTTTTCCTTCTTTTTTGGACTTACACTTCACCTGGTACAGATGAGCACCTGAGTAATACAGTAACACAGTCTCCTGAGTGCTTCAAGCCCTTTAGTGTCTTCTCTAGGCTATCTAATGTTTTGTGTAGTGGCCTGTTAAGGAGGACCCCTGTTTCCGGGTAACAATGAAGCTGAGCCATTACACCAGTTATGTCCAGGAAATGGCTTCACATACAAGCACTGTTGGTTAAGTGTTTATGGAAGACTACAGACTAAACATGAACGTGGAGAAGACCTTTTGCTGCTCTTGCGTAGGGGAGGGCGACAAAATGGATGCAATCACGTAAACCGACTTGAAGTGCCATTCAAAATGTGTAGACATCAAAGTGGGTTTTTTTTAAACTTCAAGGACCTTCCTGTTTGATACGTTGGTAGCTGAAAGAAAATGGTGTAGCATACATAAATAACACACACACACACACACACACACACACACACACACACACACACACACACACAGAGACCAGCAGCTGTGTTTGATGATGAGAAGTATACGAGTGGGTCATTCTCCACAGAGCATTCAGCATTCTCCACATGTGTAGGAACAACATATCATCATGCATTGCGTGTAGATGACACGCTGATTTTAACTGACTATCGCGTGAGTCCAATACGCCTTTGCAAATTAAGGCGTGCTCCTAGGGTGGCCATCGGCCCGTTTTTACGACCTGTTTACGACGTTCGTGTGTCCCTCTCTTTGTCTTTCCTCTCCTCTTCGCCTTGTCCTTATGGCCGAGGCGAGGCAACGTCATTGACACAAACTAGATTGACAGTCATTGACACAAACACATGTTACTCCAGATTTTACTCCAGACTTCGCACAACAAATTAACTGTATTGCTGTACTGGCAACGCATAGTGCAAGCACGTTTGTCCGCTAAATGCATTTACAATGAGGGCTCTCACAACTTTGCAACCAGTGCAAAGAAAGCGTCTTTCTGGGCGCTCTCTGTCTGTATTTTGAGCTCGTGCTGTTGCTATGGTTATCAAAGCGTCTGCAGGAAGAAGAAAAAAATGCTGTCAGAAGCGGCCGCCTCTCGTTTTAAAACACCGCTGATAAACACACTCCTGACCTTAACTTTGAGTAAAGTACATCAAATGAATTGTAGGCAATTATACACATGCATGCATGACTTCCCAATACGTGGAAAAAAATTATTAAATAAACGGAAGCATTGTCTATTGTAGCCTAATCTACCGTCTCTGATACAACGTTAAATTAGTAGGCTACTGATGACTCCTTTATCGGAGTGAGGAGGTAGGTGTAATGAAATGCGAAAATCCTTCCCAAAACATCTTGTTTTACAACTAAAACTGTTTTTGGCAGCTGAGTTAGTCGAGGTAAGATGGCAGCGCAGCTTCCTGATTTCAGCCTGCTGTTTAGAATGACACAAAATCGGGGAGTGACACGAAGGCGGGGAGTTAGCCAGTTGAAGCCACGGGTACTGCGCGAGGACGCTAGGTTAGATAGTTAAGGGGCGGGGTTGTCCGGCCGAAGTCCGGACAGATGGTCACCCTACGTGCTCCTCAACGCCCTGTGACAGGTTAGGTTTAGGAATGGTTTTGGTTTAGGCACAATTTAGCTAGAAATTCTCCACATGTCGCTGTTCTTGGCAAAGGTAAACAGCAGAAACATGGCTTTACTGACAGGTTAGGTTTAGGGATGGGTTTGGTTTGGGCACAGCAAAGCATATTTGCGTTCAGCCACAGAAATGTGCTGTGGCAAAAGAAAATTGCAGACACGGCGGGAAAACTGTGCAAACCTCATCACATGTCAAAAGTGCAAGAGAGCGTTTTACCGTTGCGTCTGAGGAGCATACATTTACTTCAAAAAGCGTTGCACCAACATGCTGAATTCACTAGCATGCGATTCATACGCTAAAACATGATGACAGCCTGAGTCCAGATGAATGCGCGGCTGGTGGGGTTTGGTATTTGGTGGATCATCAGCCTCTACAGTCATCGGTAAGCTGTTAGGGCGTCAGACTTGTAGCCCAAAGGTTGCCGGTTCGACTCCCGACCCGCTAGGATGGTGGGGGGAGTAATCAACCTGTGCTATCCCCCATCCTCCTACATGACTGAGGTACCCTGAGCATGGTACCGTCCCGTCGCACTGCTCCCTAGGGCGTGGGTGAGGCATGAATGCAATTTCGTTGTGTGCAGTGTGCTGTGGAGTGCTGTATCACAATGACAATGGGAGTTTGAGTTTCACTTTCACGTTACAGAGGAAAAAGAGTGCAGATACTGTAGGAGCGGTGGCAGGCCCGTTTCTAGGATTTTGGGGGCCCTAGGCAAAGGGGTTGTCGGGGCCCTAGGGCTATTTTATTTTTTCGGGTGGGGGGCACCTGACGGGGCAGCCACGGCACAATAATTTCTGTTTCGGATGGGCCAGACCATTTTTGGATGGCACTTCAGTCATTTTCACATAGCCTACCATTACAACATAATGTCACAGAATCCATGGAAACCTAGGAACAAACATGTCACCTTATAGACAGTGTTGTGGCTAGGGCAACACATGCATGAAGGGCAATTAATGCATAAAAAGCAAGCATATATGTGTACACCAGCATTTTCTGTGAGGAAATGCAATCTAGTTATTATGATAACTAGTCCCTACAGTTCATTTTATGAAACTTTATGAAGAAAGACCTGGGCAAATAAAGCCCATTCCATTCAGTAGGCTCATCATAGGCCCTAGGCTAATTGAATGTTCAGTTGTTTAACCTCTCACATGAGAGTAGGCCTATATGGCCCAATCAGGTTTTTTGACCCTACCACGAAAATCATGATCATTGCACAAATAAAGAATGGTCTAATCTTTCCAATCACTTTTAAAATCTAACTGAGGGTGCTCCATTTGTGCAAAACGAAATATTGAGTCATAAAACAATAGGCCTACAGTCCAGAAACTCAAGGCTGAGAAACGAATGAGCAGGCACAGTGGGGGTTTGGGGGGATGTGATATTGGTAAGCAAGAATTATCCCAGACGAGATTTTTTTTCATATTGCATCCATCACGCACTTGAAAATACAATCCAAATGTTTGTGTTGTTAGTAGCCTAATATCGCAGCTAACACGAATAGGCTACTGTAGCGACCAAGGATCACTGAACAAGTAAACAACCACCTACGTCAGGCCTACTCCGTGGTTGACAACTGTGTCAATTATAGGGGACCAATATCCCAGTTAAGTGCCCTTACCTTGCGTTGTCTTGACCGCAGAATGTATCCCAGAATGTATCCCAACCTCTGACTGTAATCCACGCGTTTCCACAATCATGGTCCCAAATTCCAAGGTGTAGCCTAATCCGCATAGTAATGGCAAGAAAGGCTATTGTGCTATAATTTAGCTATCCCACTCAGCGCACTTGTGTGACTCATGTTATCCGATAGGCATTACATTGTTCATTCGTTTCTTCTTGCGTTTGTCCACATCCAAAACAGTTCCGTGCCGGGAAAAGGCGCATTATTGAACAATCAACGTTTGCCCAGTGCTTGTTACAGCACGTGGATTAATGCTTCACAGACGTTTTTGAAAACACAATACACTGTAAATGAAGCACCTTGCTGTCTGTGCGATGTCAACTGGCCTGGGACAGTTTGGTGGTTTGGCAGTACAGAGAGTAGGCTAATGTGTCGTCTTCAAAATTAACTTGTATTATAAAAGCAACTGTCTTGAGCCAAAAATGTAGAGCGTAATGTAAACTGGCGTCTGCGCAACATCCAGTGAGAGATTATGTTGCTTGATTTTCAGTTTGTATTTGCGCTGGATTTGACGCTTGAACCAATTGGAAGGGGCCCCCCTCCAGATGGGGGTAGGCTACTTTCACTGACTAAATTGTCGTTGCGCTGTTTGGCAATTGACATTTTCACGCTGTCGCTGATGCAAACCTATTGGGAGGGGGGCCCCCTCGAGCGGGGGGTATTAGAGAGGCGCTGTTGCTTCCCTCGCAGCAGAGCCCTTCATACAGATGACAGATACAGATGCCTTATTGTAAAGCTATTTTAAATCGTCATTGCTGTTGGGTACATAACCTGTCGTCCTTGGGGGCCCCACCTACTCGGGGGCCCTAGGCAACTGCCTACATTGCTTACCTTAACGCAACGGGCCTGAGCAGTGGGTTGGTTCATGTAGTCCAGTCACCAGTGATGATCTCTTTCTAGCATGAGCCATGCTTTTAGGAAATGCTCTGAAAATCTAAAGCAGATATTCCTTCCGGTCCTCCAAAAGCAAATGTGTTAAATTTTTAAAGCTGTAGTAGTGTTAGAGTGTGGGTACAGTTATAATCTTGGATTTCTTACCAGTATGCAATGTAAAAATTGGCCGTGGAGAAGGAACTGTAATTAAAAACCCAGCTCTAGGAACTTGACTCAGCAACACCCACACCCCTCCCCACCTCATGCCATCCCACCCCACGCCCACCCCAACCCCCGAAATGTCATAAGCTTGTAGCATGAATTAATTGTGTGATTAGAGTTCGCCCTTTCCTTTCTAATCAAATCCAAATGCTGAGCTCAGTGCTGTGTCTGTCATTGTCTGCGGATCATCAGATACCCTCCGTTTTCCAAATGATATCATTTCCAGCTTCATTATCGCCGTGCACGCGGCACTGAAGCGATGCCTTTGTTGCTTTCTCGTTCCCTGGGCCCCTTCTCTCAGAGTCAGGGCTGGACTGGGGAAGAAATAGGGAGCGGGCACTTCTGGCTTAAAGGGGCCTCTTAGAATTTGCCGCGCAGAACTGACTCACCGGTGGGCCCTGCACCCTCGAAATGTGTGTTTTTTTTAAAAACATTTTTGAAAAGTATGGGCCCTCGAGGGTGCGGGGCCCACCGGGAAATACCTGCTATGCCAGATGGTCAGTCCAGCCCTGCTCAGAGTCGACAGTAGAGACTTCTGACTTTGTTCTTCATGCCTAAGATGGTGCTGTGATTAGGATTCTTTGTAATAGGGCAGAGAGAGAGAGGGGGGTGGGGGTGGGGGATTAGATTTCACATTACGGAGCTTCAGCTTCATTAGTTTGCGTGTGCTCTTGGTGTCTCCGACTTCACACAAAGTAATCTGGGAAGTTGATCTGACCCCTGTGACCGTGGCGAGCCTTATTGTTGTGGTGGTGGCCATATCTACCGGGGCTTGGCTTTTCATTGCAGAATTAATTTCAGGTCAGGTCCAACTGCGGTGTGGTGGGTGAATGGCAGACCTGTTATGAGAGAGGGTGCGTGTCCCCGCCAGAGCCCCCCCCCCTTGCCTTGCCATCCTCTCCAACAAGGTCGTTGATAGCTTTGGCTGGGCCCAGGACGAAGCTGCTTGAAAGGGCCCTCACACCTAACACATGCAATGTAATGAGGACCCCAATTATGCCTCCCCCCACTCCCCCCCCCCCCCGCGGACCCATTACCTCTCCCTGGGCCTGGGGCAGATGACCCCTTTGTGCCCCCCTGTCGGCTTCCTTGCTCCCCAATAGAGATACTCGATTTGGACTGCAAACAGACCCGATGTCCTCAACACCAGTATTCTAAATTTTTTCCATCCATCATGAAAGAACTTTTTTGCTGTGGGAGTGTACTGGTGTTAAGGACTTTGGCTCTGTTTTATTGTCCATGCTTTCCTGTTTTGGTTCAGTGCCCAGATTCAGGACTGGACTGGGGTAGAAATAGGGCCTGGGAACTTATGACTTAAAGAGGCCCCCTCATAATTAGCGGTGCAGAATTGACTCACCTGTGGGCCCTGCTTCCTTGTGGGCCCCTATTGTCAGAAATGTATAATAGTAATAACAATACATTTTTTTTGTTTTTTTTGTTTTTGTTTTACATTTCTGAAAATAGGGGCCCACGAGGGTGTGGAGCCCAGCGGGAAATGCCCGCTATGCCAGATGGCCAGCCTAGCCCAGCCCTGCCCAGATTAAAAGTGGTTGTTTGTGTTTTAACCTCCCTACCTACTGGCCACATGAGCTTGGACAGATGGGATGCATGCTTGTGAAGAAGAGGACACTCTGACCCTGACAAAACCAGGACGAGTGCCACCACCCCACCCCACAGCAGGCCCAGCGATGACCTCCCCCATCTCCAGACCCCTCTGCTCCCTTCTCTCTGGCACCATCCCCTTTCCCTTCCTTCATCCATCCACGCCTCAAAAAAAAAAGCTTTCCGGATGATCTCATCATGCTGCCTGTGACTTTTATAGCAAGAACTATGCCAATAGACCAGCTAACCACCGACCCCCCGCCCCCCCCACACACACACACACGCACAGACACACACCAGCCCCCCACCCACACACACAACACAAGAACTGGAGTAACCCTCCGTCACGACTCAATTCGACTCGACTTGACTCAACGAGGGCTGGTCCCATTGGTGGCCGCTCCCGAATGATTTATTCAAACTTTTCCATGCCCTCCCCATGAACTGCCTACCCGCCTGTCTGTCTGCCTGCCTGCTTCCCTGTCTGCCTGCCTGCCTTCCCTGCCTGTCTGCTTGCCCGCCTGCCTGCTTGCCTGTCTGCCTGCCTACCCGACTGCTTGCCTGCCCGACTGCCTGCTTGCCTGTCTGCCTACCCGACTGCTTGCCTGCCCGACTGCCTGCTTGCCTGTCTGCCTACCTGAATGCTTGCCTGTCCGACTGCCTGCTTGCCTGTCTGCCTGCCTGTCTGCTTGCCTGACCACCCACCCGCCCGCCTGTCTGCCTTCCCTGCCTGCCCGCCCTCCTGCCAGCCTGCGCGCCCGCCTGCCTGCCTTCCTTCCCTGCCTGCCTGCCTTCCTTCCCTGTCTGTCTGCCTGCCTGCCTCCCTCACGGTAGCTTGGAGACGCTACTGCTCGGCACTGCATTTGCATACCTCAGACTAATGGGTCTGAACGCTGTAAAACAGGCCTCCCTCCCCCAGTAGCAGACAGCCAGCCCCTAGGCACACACACACACACACACACACACACACACACACACACACACACACACACACACACACACACGATTTCAGAGAGAGACGACAGCTTCTACATATTCTTTTTTTTATATACGTACATATGTAAAGACAGCCCACCGCAACCCCGAGATCCGTTTGAACTCAAAAACACGGAGTGCTCCGAGTGCTGCTGTGTGTGCCTCTACGTGCACAAAAGACGGCTGTCATGTACCCACTAGGGCTTTCATATGTCTACGCGAGGGGAAAAAAAGGGCAAAATAGGGAAGGAAAAGCTTAGGCGTGTTTTTGTGCAGGACGGATGGGCGATGTGAAGGCGGGATGGGATCGGGATGGGTGTTGCAATGGTGATTATTTGTGTATATTTTTAACCTCCCTTCCCATGCTCAGCGAGTCTCACGCAGCATTATTGCCCTGGCTGGCAGATCGACGTAAGCCGATTAAGCGATGCGATGCGGAGGAAGCTGGGGCATGCACGTTGATTTGTGGTGAAAGGCCCGCGCTCCCATCATGGATCCCCAGCAGAACTAACACGGCTTAGAGACTTATCCAGCATCCAGGGGCGGATCTAGCAACGTTGGGGCCCTAGGCGAAAATGCAAACATCAAAACTCAAAAGGGACCTCAAAAGTCATTATATTGATATAAAAGTCTGTGTTCTGGGTGCTATTTCAGTGTTTCTCAAATACTATATCTTCGATTCCTTTACATAAGTGACAAATTAAGATCAACCCTACTTTTTTGTGTGTTTACCGCGACTGTTGTGACAGTTGGGGGCCCATTGGTGGATAGTTTTGGTCGGGGCCCTAGGCAATTGCCTTGGTTTGCCTAATCGAAAGTCCGCCTCCGCCAGCATCCTTGGGGGCTGGAGCTTCTCTACCGATGCCATGAACTGCAGTGATTAGGTTTTATATCAGGCAGAGCGTGACAGAGACAAACATTGAAAACAACTTACCTACAACTGTATTACATAATACCAGCTAATTGTAATGGTAAGTATTGTAAATCATTGATAAGTTGTAGATGTTATTGGTTTGTCTGATAATTGTGTGTGTTAATCATTTGCATGTTTTTGAATCGCTCTTCTCTGAGCTCAGTAGCAATATGCAGAATAAAAAACAAAGTTTTGCTATCATGTAAAGGTATTAGCCATGCACAAGACACCAACATCAACAAACTTAAACACGATTTCATTTACAATAGCCTTTTATTATTGAGACGTCACATAGTCACAGCTGTTATGTCCAAGTTTTTTTTTAAGTTAAAGGTACACTGTGCAGGAAATGGTCAAAAAAGGTACTGCAACTATGCTGCTCATTGAAACTGGGCTGCCTACTGTCAAATTTGATCTTTACATGAAAGTTAACTAAGTAATAAACAAATATTTTCTAGTATGGTCCAAGTAGAGTCATTTTTGCAGCTAAAAATGGCTATTTTTGGAAATTCAAAATGGCGGACCATGGAGAAGATCCCCCTTTTCATGTATGAAAAGTGCAATTTTCCCAGTCATATTGAATACTTAGAATTTGGTGGTGGTGGTAAGTATTCATGAAAAAGGTAACATTAGTGAATGGGCAGCATGAATTCTGGAAATAAACAACTAAAAATCTCACACAGTGTCTCTTTAATTGTTTTTTTGTATTTATCCTTTTCAGTTTATTTTATTGAACTTACAGAGGGACTATTAAGACATCTAAAAACAAATCTTAATGTTGATACACAGTACATGTCATACTGTAGCATTTCATTTTGTTGTTGTCATTCCCAACAAATTAAACTGTGAAATGTCAGTGTTAATCTATTTAAGACAACAATGTCTATAAGAAAAACTGTTGGTGTGTTTAAACTGTAGTGCAAAATAAATAGTTAATGATAAACCTTGGTTTGTTTATGTGGTGAGACCTTGTCATATTATGCAGCATTACTGAGGTTATATTTATATCACCAGGCAGTCATGAACCGATCCATGTTTACATATTTCACATATTTTTACATATTTTACCTCCCTGAAGCTCTGGCATTTTACTCCCGGAGGAGCTGTTGCAGCCTCTGCCATCTCAGGAAGTGAGACTACTAGAGCTTCTGAACAGAAAATAATACAGGCCTATTTGAATATATTCTTTATAATATCTGAACTTTCAAAAAGCAACGTTTGTATAAAAGTTTTATCCATACCACCGCCACCATGACGATATGTCAATCATCTTTTGAAATTGTCTGTACAACAATAATAACACTAGCCTATTTATTGCAATTTATGTACAGTGATACCATGTCTGCTCGCTCGGTGTTGGTTGATGCTATTACGAGCTGGTTTAGCTTTCATTAGCACATATGTTCTGTGGAGGAAGACGTCCTCTACCAGATGTGGATTTGTGCTGCAGTATGTTACCTCTCTAGAAGATGATGTAACTGTATCAGAAGGCATATGGAAGAAGAGACCAAGTCACAAAATGGGTGCATTCCCATACATGGACTTCCATCCTCCACTTGTGCTTGTGGCCTCGCGTTTTGCTCACGCCCCACCTCTGTGGAGAAAACAATAAAGTTTTCCCACTGTCAGCCTAGCCACAACAATTTTTGGGGGACTGTTCTTCATTCACCATCCCGATTGCAAATGAGGAAATGATATTAGAATTGTGCTTTTGTCGTCAGTGACGTCATCATGAGGTCACAAGCAGGCAAGTGAGCAAGGGAGGATGGAAGTCTGCAATATTCGAATCCACCCAGTATTACAAACACAGTGGCAGATGCACACTTCCTCAAGCAATGCGATGGACAAAATGTTCACCACCAGCCACCTCATCCACACACACACACACACACACACACACACACACACACACACACACACACACACACACGCACGCACGCACGCACACACACACACACACACACGCACACACACACACGCACACATGAATAGGTCTTTCCCTATCCCTGACTTCCAGAATGTTCTGATGATGAGATGAAGGGTGATAGTGGAGGTCTGACAATGCTCCCTTGCTGCAGTGAGCACGCAGGTACAGTACAGTATATGAGCAGAGAGATCAGTGGGATCAATGGAGAAGCATGAGATCAATGCAGGGATACCTGCTATATGAAGAAGTGTGTGTGTGTGTGTGTGTGTGTGTGTGTGTGTGTGTGTGTGTGTGTGTGTGTGTGTGTCTGTGTGTCTGTGTGTCTGTGTGTCTGTGTGTTTGTCTGTGTTTTGAATTTTGCTTCAAAAGCATAGTTTTTATATACATACCATTCTTTTTATTCCATTTTTATTTTATTTTTTTATTTATTTATTTTATTATTTTTTTTAATT
The DNA here is from genome assembly GCF_034702125.1 of Engraulis encrasicolus. Taxonomy (NCBI): domain Eukaryota; kingdom Metazoa; phylum Chordata; class Actinopteri; order Clupeiformes; family Engraulidae; genus Engraulis; species Engraulis encrasicolus. The sequence continues at coordinate 41,597,819 of NC_085878.1, forward strand.
TTTTTTGCTTCAACAAGGAATGCACAATTTCGTTGTGCTTGTCACAATGACAAATAAAAGATATTGTATTGTATTGTATTGTATATTGTATTGTATTGTGTGTTCGTGCATTCGTGTGTGGGTGTGGTTCTTTGTGTGTGTGTGTGTGACTGTGTGTGTGTGCATGTGTGGGAGTGTAGTTCTTTATGTATGTGTTTGGGCACACATTTCAACTCCGATTGTGTGTGCTAATGCACAAAAAGTGTAGCCATTCGTCTTGATAAGGGAATGCAGCTCTCACTCTCACTATCTCATAAACTCTAGGCGGAGCAGATAGGGGCTGCATCCCATCCATTCAGTGACTCTCTTTGTGGACTGAAGTGACACTGACAGCGCTTTATCTTTGGAGATATGCCTACAAGTTACCACTCCCAGAGAGAAAATACGGCGACGTGTCAGAGCTGTAAACTTCTTCTCCTTTATAAGAATGATAACCACAGTGAACTTTTTTTAGGGTTATTCGTTATGTGTCTTTTATTGCTGATAGGAGTGTTGATAGTTGACAGGAAGAGAGTGGGAGAGGGAGATGGGGCAGTGTTGGGATATGGCCCAGCCGGGGGCAATCGCTATTCCGACATAGCGCTATTCCGACATGCCGCTATTCCGACACTTTTTAGGGGTTAGGGTTAGGGTTAGGGTTAAGGTTAGGGATGTCGGAATAGCGGCATGTAGGAATAGCGGCAGACGGTGGAAAACGTGTCGGTATTCCGACAATGGACATTAACGTCGGAATAGCGACATGTCGGAATAGCGCCACGTAACCGGCCCAGCCCAGACTCGAACCCGGTGTCCTGTCTATATGAGCTACCCGTCGAGATGTGATCCTTTTTCGCTACTGAGCATGTGCACGCATGCGCACACCCTCCCGACGGTTGTCGCGGGTGATTGCCCATCAAATTGTGCTACCGCAGTTTACAAACTCGAGATGGTACAATAATAAGAAATGCACTGGTGGGGATGTTTTGAAAATATGATTCCGGTCATTAAAAGAGGTGTTGCCCATAAATTGACAGACATCTGCCAAAACAAAGCCACAATACGCTATCTGCTATCTGGGAATCTCTAAACCGCGCTTGTTTATCCCCATAGCACATAATTTCATAAGGCAATGTTGCCTTGCGAGACAGGCCCACTTCGTATTGAAACCAAACCAACAGCAAATGGCTGCATTAAACAACCCGTAGCCAGACCCTGATCCCAAACACTTTCTCCAGACCGAGTCCTGTATTTGCGCAAACTCAGCTCAGTCTCTTTCATATGGCACGTTTCTTAACTTGCTCAAACGAGAGGCTCACGATTTTTTTCGTGGTCAGCAGCTGCACGTTCTTATTAAACTCTGCACGAACGATTGCACCCCTGTCCGTGAAATAAATAAAGCAATGGTTATTAAAACAGTCCTACGTGGACCATGGCCGATTAAAACGTCTTCCACGGAAAATCAAGGAAGCTCATTTAGATGGGGCAGCGCAAATCGATAGAACACCACTATCGAGTAAGGATACCGGTCGCTCATCTCGACGAGGCAACTCATCTCGACAGAACACCGGATCCCCATGGGCATGCAAGCCCATAAGTGGGGGTCTTACTGCCACAGTGCTCCCCATCGCAGGGAGCTTTTCACTGTGAGTAGTTCTTCTTCATCTGTGATGATGTTCACTAGAAAGCACGCTACAGCGACATACAAGTTCATCCAATCCTCAATTCAACACTGAATGACAAGCCAACATGAATCGCCTCTACATTTTAATACAGTTCATCCTTTATGATTACCAAGGGAATTAGTCTTGTTCCTGTTTTCATGCAGTGTTGATTCAACCACACTAAAACAAACATATCTGTACTGACTAGTATCCGTAACATCTTCATAACCTTTTATTAAAATAATCTAAAATAGCCATTTTCACACTAAAATAGACAAATTTGGCATGCATCACTGACCGGCTCGTGTCTTCTGTTGTAAAAAAAAAAAAAGTCTGGATGGGGTTCAGTCAGCACAGTGGCGGCGATACACTGCGGGTCATATACCCTTTCATCTCCTCATGTGCTGTGTGACACGTGCTGTGTCCCATGGCACAGTTCCTGTCCTGTCATAGCATGCTGGTTCCTCTGTATGTGTGTGTGTGTGTGTGTGTGTGTGTGTGTGTGTGTGTGTGTGTGTGTGTGTGTGTGTGTGTGTGTATGCATGCATGCGATTTCATGTCACATGTCATATGCCACATGACCTCCTCAGCACCTCAGCTCTCCATGACCCAAGATGTATATGCCAACACGGTTATCCAATGTTGAGGAGACACTACATCATTCTTCCAAGATGCCATCAGACACCGCATAGATGCTACTCAATGTTGCGGAGATGTTTAGATCTCATCCTGTCAAGATGTTACCCAAGCGTGGAGTAGAGATCCTATTCAATTCTTAGGAGTTGCAATGTTCCAATCCAATGTTGTTAACACCCTATAGCCAAGTAGTTCCCAAAGTGGGGGTTGGGACCCTTAGCACATCGGGGGGGTTGCAGAGAGAATGGGCTGTGTGCATAAAAACATGAATGTTTACATTTAATATAATCATTACAGTACATAAAGTTTTAGTATTCAGTTTTGCGGTTTTACTGATTTTCAGTATTCATCTGCATGGTCGTATGATTACTTTTTAACATATTATTTTTAGGTCAAAAAAGGGGGTCTCAGCAAAATAGTTTGGGAACTGCCGATCCAATGCTGCGCAGACCCAATACAGGGGTGAGTTTCTCAAAAGGGAAGTTTTTAGCCTGTTAGCAACTTCGGTAGTTGCCAATGGGAAAATGCATTGAAAGCAACAAAGTAGCTAATGTAGTAAGTAACTTTGGTTTCGAGAAATTCACCCCAGCATTGTGAGGATCTTATCTAATCCTGTGGAGATGCTACGTAGCTAGCTAGCAAGTGCATTGTGAGGATCTTATCTAATCCTGTGGAGATGCTACGTAGCTAGCTAGCTGGCACTGGCAGATCATGTCAGCACCCGTACGTCCATGAGGTGCCATGTGACAACAAGGCACACGAGGCTGAGGCTGCATCCCCTTTGCGGAGCAGAGTGGAGCATAGACGCTGTCTAATCTGTGCAGAGACACGATTTCAGTGCTGCAGAGATTTCGACATTGCAGAGATGTTATCCAACATTCTCTAAATATTAGAGCACAGTCAGCCACTGGTGACTTCATCATGTCAACCTCTCTCCATCAGGCAGGCGGCATGAGAAAGAGCACAAGGCGGCAACGGAGGCCCATGTGTCTTCAGAAAGCCCAACACAAATGCACATTATGTTTGAGCTGAGATAAAGCTGCTAAATGAGCCATATTTCTCTTTCGCTCCCAAGATTTTTTTTTTCTTTTCTGGAGCGATGAGATGAGATGCGTCCCTGGAAGAAGCTTGGCCAAGCTCTGTTGTTGTGATAGCTGCTGTCATTATTATCCTCTGTAACTACGACTAATCTGCAGCGTCTGGTCGCAGTTGTGTTGTGCGTCTCCGAGCTCCTGTGAGATACGCCTTGCCGGCCGGGCTGTGTCTGTGTGTTTCTGTTTCCCCATTTTGTCTTCCAGTTCCAAACGACTTCCTTTATATAAAGGCACAGATGGCAGACAGACTAAATAGTCCATGTTGTGCAATACCTCTGGGCAGAATGTGTCTTTATCAGTGAAATGCGCAGCACTTGAACCACGTGCAAGATGACAAAGGCAACCATAAGTCATCTAAATAGAAATCTTTTTACTGATCAACCCAACACCCGACATCACCCAACAACGCACCCATTTTTATTGTCATCTATTTAAAAAAAATAGACTTGAGTTGATGATCAAACACAAACAATAAGGAATAGTGCAAAGTAATACAATGAATCCTTCTATCTCTGTCTGTCTGTCTGTCTGTCTGTCTGTCTCCCCCCTTCCATCTCCACATGCATCTCTGTCTCTCTCTCTATCTCCTCTCCCTCTGAGATAACAGGTCTCTCTCTCTCTCTCTCTCTCTCTCTCTCTCTCTCTCTCTCTCTCTCCTCTTCCATCTTCACATGCATCTCTGTCTCTCTCTCTCTCTCTCTCTCTCTCTCTCTCTCTCTCTCTCTCTCTCTCCCCCTCTCCTCTTCCATCTTCACATGCATCTCTGTCTCTCTCCCTGTCTGCTCTCTCTCTATCTCCTCTCTCTCTGAGATAACAGGTCTCTCTCTCTCTCTCTCTCTCTCTCTCTCTCTCTATCTCCTCTCTCTCTGAGATAGCGGGTGTCCTGAGGAAAGACCCACTACATTTATTCGTATTCACTTTGTTGTGCTGCCGCCTGTGGATGCGCTTTGATTAGAGAATGTGTCCGTGGGGCTGCGGGGAGCGCAGAGGTTCCCAGCCACCCGCTCCGCTCGCCACGCTGCGGTTGCCACCTCCCGCTGTGCAGGGTTTGTCTGGCTGTTTCTCCTTTTAGGATCGCCTGCCCTGTTGTGTTGTGATGTGCCGGATGGTCTGGCTGTGTCTGCTTTCAAGATTGCCAGTCCTGTTTTGCAGGGTTGTTGTTGTTTCGTTTGTTTATTTTCTCCTTACAGGGCTCGCTGCCTGTCTGTCTTGTTGTGCTGGATTGTGTTGTGTGGGCATTTGGCCTTCCAGGATTGGCCATCTTGTTGTTTCGGGTTGTCTCCTTCAGAGCATACAGCAGCAGTGGGGGGCCAATTGCCTCCTCCTGTTGGTATATCTGTATGTTCACAGTCACACACAAACCATAGGGTAGCCCTTTAATGCACGCCGTTCCTCCAGTGGCACACTGTAATAGTCTTTGAAAAGTTAACTAGCCTACCATAGTATTACAATATGACCTAACAAAGGGCCTTTAGTAATGCACTACGAATTGGTCATTGCCATTCTGGTAACAGCAAATTTATAACGCAGTGTCTTAACGAGTTCAAACAGCCTGTTTTCGAAAAGTCTCGACTAAATCGCTCACTTATTCACTCACCGAGGTAACTGTTGTACATATTCATTCACTGACTCGAACACTCTCACGATTCTCACGAGCGCCCACTCACCCAATTATGTATTCACTCACTCATTCACCTTCTCATTCCCTCGCTCACCAGCAGACCACGAGCACTGCAGGGCATGAAAAGCCCACCTAGTGTCGTTGAATGTTTGATGTGTAAATCAAGCAAATGTTGTTTGGATGGTTTCAGACTTGCCGTTAGCAGTGCAGTAGGGGTAGTCAATGAAGTGAAGTCCTTGTATGTACAGCTACTAACAGTAGCAGAGTTGTAACCTACACGATACAATTCAACCATGCATCTGTTTGCATATCTTTGAGGTTACTGACAGGGTACATTATGAAGAACTCTTTTTCCAAACGATATAAAAACCATTTCAATACACTTATTATGAAACATTTTTAAAAAGAGCATTGGGGCTAATTGGAACAGGGTTATTTTTATCCGATATGCCCATACCAAAATCAGACATACAGTTTGAACTGGGAAATACAATAGAAACACAAAATATAAATACAAAAAACAAAATGGATCAATTGCGTTTTGGAAAAAAACCCTCCATATTTACTTTACTATTTTCTTTTTAGATAGTTCTTCCTTCTGTTCTCACACAATGTTTGGCTTCTGTTAGCTCCTGCTGTGACACTCTTACCGGCAGAGGAGTAGCACCGGAGACCTTTCCTCTTGATGTGGCCTCCTACCCTTCTGAAAGAATACAGGCATCCTTGTTATCCACAATTGGTGCTTCACAGAGGAGGACGAAAATCCAGAAATGGCAGCAACACAATCACGCAGGCACACACACACACACAACACTCACACACACGCGCACTCAAGCACACACACACGCAGGCACGCACACACACACGCAGGCACGCACACACACAACACTCGCACACACACACGCGCACACAAGCACATAAACACACAAACACGCACGCACACACATGCGCATGCACACACACACACACACACGCACGCACACACACATAACATACACACACACACACACACACACACACACGCACACACACACTCACACACAACAACAACAACAACAACAACAGAAGCCTTTTTTCCTGTTTTGGTGCCCAGGGACAGTGCATTTAGACATTTTATTTTTTGTTTGTTTATTTATTTATTTGTTTTTTTAGCTGGAGATATCTCCGTTGTCTGGCTGGTGCTTTCCCTTCCCCACTGGCAACGCTTGCACCATTAGTAACAGCTAAAGCAAAAGGCAGACGTGGCGTGCACAGTCTCCCCGAGCCTTGGGGCTGGGTAAGGGAAATGTGGATCTGCAACAGCAGCTTCTTGTTTGTGTGACAGTGCGGATGGAGAGAACAGGATTATTATTGTGCATGCACACTCTGTGTATCAGAATGTGTGTGTGTGTGTGTGTGTGTGTGTGTGTGTGTGTGTGTGTGTGTGTGTGTGTGTGTGTGTGTGTGTGTGTGTGTGTGTGTGTGTGTGTGTCTTAGTGCTTTTGTGTGTGTGTGTGTGTGTGTGTGTGTGTGTGTGTGTGTGTGTGTGTGTGTGTCTTTGTGTGCTTGTGTGTGTGTGTGTGTGTGTGTGTTGTGTGTGTGTGTGTGTGTGTGTGTGTGTGTGTGTGTGTGTGTGTGTGTGTGTGTGTGTGTGTGTGTGTGTGTGTGTGTGTATGCGTGCCAGCTGTAGTGGAAACTTGTCGAGGTTGTTGCTTGGGGCTGGGAGAGGAGGATCTGCGTCAACACCTCGCTTATGTTAAAGTGTGAATGGGGAACGCATTATTTGTTGCATCTCTCTCTCTCTCTCTCTCTCTCTCTCTCTCTCTCTCTCTCTCTCTCTCTCTCTCTCTCTCACACACACTCTCTCTCTCTCTCCCTCCCTCTCCTTATCTGTGTGTGTGTGTGTGTCTGTGTGTGTGTTTTTGTGTGTGTGTGTGTGTGTGTGTGTGTGTGTGTATGTATATGTGTGCGTGCTTGTGTGTGTGTGTGTGTGTGTGTTTTTGTGTGTGTGTGTGTGTGTGTGTATGTATATGTGTGCGTGCTTGTGTGTGTGTGTGTGTCTGTGTGTGTGTACGTTTCTGTGTGTTTTTGTGTGTGTGTGTATGTGTGCGTGCTTGTGTGTGTGTGTCTGTGTGTACGTGTGTGGGTGTGTACGTGTGTGTGCTTGTGTGTGCGGGCTTGTGTGTGTGTGTGTGTGTGTGTGTGTGTGTGTGTGTGTGTGTGTGTGTGTGTGTGTGTGTGTGTGTGCGTGCGTGTTTGAGTGTGTGTATGTGTGTGCGTGTGTGTGCGATTGTAATTGCCAGGCTTGGGGCAATAGGAAACGTGGATCTGCCTCAACAACAGCTTGCTGTGGAGTGCCCACTTTCTTAATGGCATGGTGTGCATATACAATGCAGCTCACAGGTTTACATACACTAGCACAGGTGTCACCAACGTGGTGTCCGCGGGCGCCAAGTAGCCCTGTAGGAGCCTCTGAGGTGCACACCAAGGATGTTAATAAACAGTGACGACTACCAGATTTTAGTCACAGTTAACGCTTTTCTTAATTTAAATATGAGATTATTTATTCTTTATAACCTATAAGCGAATTACCATTGAATAATAGTGTAATTTGAGAATGGTGGCAAGACATCAGTAGAGGATTTTGAACAAAAGTAGCGCTCGGGTAGCCCTCAGTAGCCCGCAGGTATCCCTTGGTCATCCTCAGACCCAGAAAGTTTGGGAACGGCTGCCCTAGCAGAATGTATGGTTTGTATGGTTTGTTATGGTTCCAACAGTCCTGGATAGAGGCGTGTTCACTACCAAAATGACCCTGATTAAAAGATTACGTACCCTCATTTGTTATGCTGTGCACTCACTGCCCCCTTCAACATCAATTGCCACTTGAAGTTTTTTGTGTTAGCTGTGGATAACGCTCTAGGTTTTCTCAGATGGCAAAACTGCCCACTCTTTCTGGCAGAATTTCTGTTTCCTATGATATCTTTGGGTGTCTTGCTGCCTCAATAGAGTGGAATGGCCACTCCACAACCTTCATTCTTTTTTGCTGAAGCTAATGGCAGGTTGAATTGGCTATCTGTTTTGGCTTATTGTCATGTTGGCATGCCCAAACAATGTGCAGCTACAAGGCTGATGAATGTCAAGTGTCCTCCGGTATTTTTCACTGGTTAATGTGTTCATTGTTCCATGAATAAGGACCAAAATACAGTGCATTTGTAACTCATATGTTCCCATAACATCAGTGATCCACCACCATGTTTCACAGAATTATGGTGCAACTTTCATCATAGACCTTGTTGACTGTTCTCAACATGTAGTGAAAAGTTCAATGTCGGTCGTATTATTCTAAGTGACTTTGTCCCAGGTGTTTTGATGTGTGTCTGTATACTGTTTGGTGAATTGTAAGCTTGCAATACTTTGTGACATTTTTATAGTAATGACATTCTTCTGGAAACCCCCTACAGCATATATACAGCCCATTTTCCCTCAAGTGCTTTCTTACTGTACGGCTTACAACATTTTGTAACATCCTATAATCCACAAGTTATTTTTTGGTTGTCCTTTGCCTCCTGAACAATTGTCCATGCAATTGTGGCAGCACTCTAATTTGATCTACCTGGCAATGGTTTGATTTCAACAGAACCCCTTATATTACACCTTTAAAGTGGCATGTCAACAGTGCCAATTGACATTCCTAATTTGTTTGATACTTAAGCTCCTTTCCTGTTTCATAGAGTTTAATTGTCTGTCCTCAAAGTCATTTGACTTATAATATGAAAACTGTCAGTGAAGCACTGACTTGAGGGATGCAAGGTTCTCTCTGGAGTCCAGCAACTTATTGACCTTTTTAGATACAAACAAATAACAAAAGAGCAGGGGTCCGTTTCTAGATTCTTATCGTTGCTAACCGTCTTAAGACCGTCTTACCGTTCCCTTGGATTTAGTGGTGAGCGTCGCTGTCGAGAGAGAGTTCGTACGAAGGACTTTGCTAACAGAGATAGCAAAGACGCTTTCAAGAAACGGACCCCAGATAACCAGTTATGATGGTTATCTGTAATGACCTTTCAGACCCATTTGTGTGAAGTTTTATGAATGTCACCAGGCCCAATCACCAAATCACCAACTTATGATTAAGCGTATTTGGGTAGTTTCTGTTGTTAACACAAGACAAAACACAGTGTCAAGAGCAAAGACAGTTGTTTTTCAACAAATGGCTTCATTCGAGCAATAACCATAAGTGATAGACAAGGATTTACGTTATTCATATTCTCTAAAAAATGAGAGCCACACAATATTGAAGATGTGGTGCTGGGAGGCAAACACACTCAGAGAGAGAGAGAGAGAGAGAGAGAGAGAGAGAGAGAGAGAGAGGGAGAGAGAGAGAGAGAGATGCTTCTGTGAAAATGTGTTTGAAAAATGTGTTTGAAAATACAGTTTGTCTTATTGGATTTATCCCATCACACAGGAGAGCTGAGGGCAGGCTGACAACGAAGCCTTGGCAACTGTGTTTGGGAAGGGTAGGTTTCACCAATATACAGTATAACAATAGGCAGACTAGGTAGGCTGCTTGCCTAGGGCCCCAGCAATACTGCCCTCTATACATCGTTTTTTAAATATATACTGTATATATAAACACTGTGTTGTGGGGAGGGGCAAGACACTGGCAGCCAACCACGTGAGCTAATTTTTTGACCGACAGCGGTTTTCAACAATCAGAGGTTGAGTTGTGTGCAGGCAGAGCCGCACAGCTGAGCCAGGGGAAAACGAAAATTGAGAACCCATAGGTCCCTACAAAGGCAAAGTGCAGTAACTACAGTACACCAACAAATAAACTGAGACAATGGCCCTCAAAGCATTGGTATTAGGTTGGAATGGATATTGTAGGTGTATGCAAATTTGACACAGCAATATGTCTAAAATTGGACACAGTTGGGCAATAAGACTTTCTCCCAAAAGAATGGAGGTTTTATGACGGGTGGGGAAACTTTTTCATTCGAGGGGCCACTTCAAATTCATCCGAGGGCCGCAAAAGTCCTCCAAGGGCGGTACTATGAGCACAAACCAGGATTTCCCCCTGCACTTTAGGCCTATACTTAAGGCAGCCAGCTTTAAAAGAGTCCCCACCTTCTCTAGGTCCCCTGGACATAACTTAATTGTATTGCAAATGTAATTTCCATGATTCCTTTACAAAATATTTCACATTTCATGTGAAGCTGCATAACATTAAAATTGTCTCGGGGGCAGGATAAAACGGCCTCAAGGGCCGCAAACGGCCCTCCAGACATAGGTTCCCCACCCCTGTTTTATGAAGATAATTTCAGTCTAAACTGAATTTTGACAACATATGTAGTTACTGTACTTTGCCTTTGTAGCAGCAGCCAGCCCTGCCCTGAGAAGTGACAGTAAAATCAACTCAAGAGGGCCCTATGTTTATAATTTCCCTAGGGCCCCCAAATGAGCCAATACAGCGCTGCTCCCCTCATCCCCCAATTGAAGTCAGTGTTGCCAGATTGGGCGGGAAACATTGGGCTGTTTAGGTTGGCCGTGGCTGTGGGTAAAAACGGACAAAATTGGGCACATTGGGCAGGTTTTTTTTTCCTGCAGGTGTATGGCCATTGAAATCAATACAATTTGGTTCAAATTGGGTGGGATTTAGAACCAAATCACTGACTGATGCAACTGTCAATTACTGTGTAGCCTATACACATCCTAACATAGAGGTTTGCTTTTCAGTGACATTTGTGTGACTTATCCAATGAGTTTTGTTGTTTTGTTGTTAACTATAGTGAGCGCCGCCTTGTTGTCCCAAATGTGATCATTACCGCTCTGATGCAAGGTGTGTGTGTGTGTGTGTGTGTGTGTGTGTGTGTGTGTGTGTGTGTGTGTGTGTGTGTGTGTGTGTGTGTGTGTGTGTGTGTGTGTGTGTTGGGGGGTTGGGTTAATTGCTGCCATCTTGCCTCTGAACAATACCAATTAGCAATGTTTCTGTAATCATGAGTCCATAATGTGGCAGCGGGGTCACATTGCCCCTTCCTCTCGGTAATCACGCTGGTTACATTACCAGGCCCGACACATCGTCTGGATAAGATCCTCACTCAGTGCCACTCCACTCCACTCCACTCCACTCCACGTGCACAGTAGCGTCCCTCTTAACACCATGAGTGCATAGTAATAACAATGGTGATAAGTTAGATTGCTATATACCGTCATTTTTACATGAAAATAAAATGTTGGTGAATCGCTTTGAAGTAGATGTTTTTTTTTATTGACATGAGTCATGACAATGAAGCAGTCATTACTGAGCACTCCAGTAGGCCTAGATGTGTTGTACAAATTGTACATGCAGTTCCCGCTGTGCAGTTAATGACTTGAGTCACTGAACTAAAAGCATAATAATATACAGTACACTTTCCGGCTGTGCAGGGCTCAACAACAGACCAATAACATGGCCTTTTATGCTACCATACCTCTGACAGCAGAAATAAACGACACAGGCGAAGGCCAGAGAATGCATGTCTACCGTATCTTGTTCATTACCTTTGTGTGCTTCATTGTTTGTCATTGAGTTAATACTAGATAAGACCTTAGAGGATAAACAATTGGAATCACTGAAGTATATTAAGTTCTAGTTTCCATGGTTTCCAGGGACCTTCAGCATTCTACTTTCTCAAACAGTTGGAGCATACAGTGAGTACATCATCTTAAGTCAGGAACAAAGGCTAAGAAACACGGTTGGTTGTTTGAGTGTTTGATTACTTGTCTCTCTTGTGTGAGTTACTGTTCTTCATCATTTTATCAGTTATGGTGGTATATGCACATCATATAAAACCCAAGTTATTTGAAAACAAATGATCTTGTGCATATTTACACCATCAGTTTATGAAAGAGCTGTTGATTCATGATTGAGGAGGTAATTCTCTACAAATGTGCTCCTGGTCAAAGGGTTGAAAGAAACATTGACCTTTGATGTTTGCAATATGATTATCTTGAGAAGTGAATACATGGGTTTTATTTAAAAAATAGATTGATTGGTTTTGAGAAAAATTGCTTTGAAAATGTCATCCTATCAAAGGTTATTAGTTTGACATTTTCAGACTAACACGAGGTAATTAATTGCCCCCCGGGACCCCCCCACCCCCTCTGCCTCAATATGAATCGGTCAGAAACATTGGCACAGGGTTTTTCATCTTGTGCCATAGCTGTTGACCTGACTCTATGTAGACCAGGGGTTCCCAAACTTTACCATGACAAGGCCCCCCATTACCGTTTAAGTCCATCCAAGGCCCCCCTTACATGGGTGCGCATCCCTTTTCACGACCGTAGTCTATGTGTGTGTGTGTCAGTGTCTCATTGAGATATATAAAATAACTATAATGTTCATTGTAGCAATAGATTATTATGCAGTTTTTAACTAATGGGAATATTGTTTAGCTGATTGTGGTTTGGTGCACATTAATTTATCAATTACTTATTTTGATGTGCTATACTTTTTCTGCCAACCTTCCGCGGCCCCCCTAGCATCCCTTCGCGGCTCCCACTTTGAAAACCACTGAGGTAGACACATGTGTTTCCGCCCAGCTTTTCGAGATACTTCTGGATCTTGGTGGATTTTCAAATTTGCCCAACTCCCACACGCCAAAGCTGGTGGACAAATCAGGACCACTGTGTTTTCAGAGATATGCACCATTTCCCAATGTCAAGTGCATGAGCCTTGGTAGTGTGTCAGCCTAATTAGTCACGCCCAGTGATTGGGTACTTTGCAGAGTTCACCAAAGAGTATCCAATCACTGGGCGTGATTACGAAGGCTGATACAATTTGAAGCATGCACAGTAGACGTTAAAACAAAACAACGTTTTAATGTAGTGGAGAAGGGGAAAAAAGGAGTGAAACACGACAGTTGTTTTGGACATAATGGCAGATTACTAGATTCCCTCTAGCACACACTGTATTTTGAGTCATGGCCATAACATTTTCTGGTGTACTTAGGTGTACTGTTATGTTTATGAGTTGTTTGAGTAGTTGATTTGATTTGATTTGATTCTTTATTGTCCACGGGTGTGGAAACTTGTCTTCAGTTTCACCGTTGTAAAAGACACATACAGCTATACATTACACATTTAAAGACATTACACATTTAAGACAGACACCCCATTCCACGCAAAAACAAATCAGGAATACCACTCCAGTGAATGAATGAATAAATAGAAGAGATCTACTGTAACAATGTAAGAAAATACAAAGCGGATTCCAAAAAAGTTGGGACACTTGGTATTTTGTGAATAAAATCAAAATGCTGGCATTTTCAAAACATTCAATATGTTAATAAGGTAGAGCATTGTGTACAGACAACATATCAGTTGTTAAAGCCAAGCAGAATGATTGTTTTGGGGTAATTATGTGATCATTTAAAATTTCACCCTCGCAACAAATTCCAAAAAAGTTGGGACAGGGCCAGTAAAATGCTTTTTATGTTGGATAAGACTAAACACAACACAAGGGAGGAGACTTAACATTTAAATACTTTGACCGATGGGATGATTTTATATAAAAAAAAGATATTTTGATGTGCGAGACATGATTTCAGCAGCTCAACTGATAGGTGTGTTTTTTGACTTGTTTACCTTCTTGTTATGCTTAATATGTGGTATATCCTGACTGCAAGAAAACAATTTTGTCACCTGTATACTCTTATGATGGAACCACACTGTTGGAACATAGTAGAGATTGAAATTTGCCATCATTAATGGGCAATATCTAAAGGCTGTGCTCCACAATATATTGCCTTGGTAGCTATGTATGCTGTTTATGGTCTGAATATATAATTCAGCCCTCATTTTAATGCTCTACATGAGTAAGAAGACCATAACCAAGGCATCTATGCACCCCTTTACCATCATATATCCCGTCTTTCAGACTGACCACTAAATCAAGCTGAAATATTCATTTTACTCATAACCTGGAGGGTGCATGACTCCATGATTTGAAAAAAGAATGAAATGTTTTCCATTCTGTAATCAGAGGACAGTTTCATGTGTCTCCTAGGTCCACCTAGAATGAGCTTTGTCACTTGCAACACTGTTTAATGTCTGCATCATGTGCCTTAATCAAGTGTTGTGTTTATGGTCATTTTTTCAACAGCTGTCATTGTTGGAGTGTCATAGTTTGCTTATTGCCGATGGGTTTGTCATGATCTCATAACTCGTGCAATGATTTCACAGCACTCTACATTACAGAAATAAGCCTTATATGCCTGCAATTTTGATAATTCAGTCTTTCTGTGTAATAGATCAGTAATTAGTCCCTCAAAATCTTCGCTACTGAGTGCCACAGCCTCTCTGTGATGGTATTTTATTTGTGCATTCATGTTGGCAGTCAATATAGTTCCTTTCAAAATATTCCTCCTTGTGTTATTTTTTAAATTATTCAACTATTATAATAACATTCTTTGGCCCTGTCCCAACTTTTTTGAGATTTGTTGCATGGGTCGAATTTTATATGACCACATATTTCCCTCAAAACAATGCTTTTTGCCTCATTTTAACTGTTCCTATGTTGACCTTGTGCCATTGTGCATCTTATGCATGGATTGAATGTTTTGAAAATGCCAGCATTTTTATTTTATTCACAAAATACCAAGTGTCCCAACTTTTTTGGAATCCGCTTTGTACATTAATAAGATATTACAAGGAATACTACTTCAGCAAATAAATAAATATTGTTGTCTATTGTTGTTTATTGTTTATGAATGTTTATGGAGGGAGGCAGCTATGGCCATTGCAGCAGTCTGAGGTCTAGTCCATTTCTTCATGTTTGCAGTGATAAACTGAGTACTCAGATATTGAAGGTCGTCTAACACATCATGCATTTACTGTATGTTCTAATGTATTTTCCCTTCGATTTTTTTATTTCAAGTGTGATGGAGTGACTATCAGTAGGGTTGTGGGTGTGTTCTGACTGCTATGCCAATGAGCCTGGCTCTTTGGTACAGTGGTCAGAGCCCCAGTTTAGTACCCAGAAGGTCAGGGTTTGAGTCCTGGTGGGGCAACTCTACTCCCTTTCGCTATGTCATGTTTAATTAAATTATTTAGTTGGATGTTTGGGCCATGAGATCTTCCTTGCTTTATTTTGAAAAGATGATACCCCCTGTCACTGGTGAAATATACATTGGGATAAAAGAAAAGATATAGTTTGCAGTAAAACTGTCCTCATGCCATTTTTACATTGTCATGACGCAATGTGATAGTTGAGGTGTCTCATGGAACTAGAAGTACTGGAATGGAACGGAATGGAATGGATTCAATGGGTCTATAAAGCCTGTGCGTAGATCTTTAAACAAGTCCGACAGGCGGACAAAGATGCATCCGTCTATGCAGAGGGGCCCTGGGAGGTCCTGGCCAAAAACTCAACCTTGTGGACACAGGAGGGAATGACAATTGAAAGAATGCGTTTCAGACGGACAGACAGACCGATGGATGGACCGACGGACATAGGCCTACCCTCTTATAGAGATGCTACGTAGAACGCATCTTAAAAAAGGCTCCTAAAACATACCATTTCACGTCATCTGTAAGACTCTTTTCCAATTTTATGAAAGCAAGTACCTACACGTATCTGTAGTCATAAAAGGGGTGTGGGAGCTACCGGTGATGAAAGGAGAAAACAGAGCGATATCGAACCAACTCAGTGGAAGTAACAGGCGCCTCTCTCTCTTCGCATCCCAAATACTGACAGAGGTCTGTGTGAAGGGTTCTCCTCTCCGGCTGCGACGGAGGGGGATCTGGTAATCCGTAATGTGCTCAGACAAGACTTACCTTAGTGATGGAACGATCCTAAATTGAAAAGGACCCCTCATAATCCTCCCGGAGATTTTAATCGTGGAAAACGCCGGATCAAAGACAAAAAGGCCATTCCATTAGCCCCCGCGACCCCGGAGGCGGCTGACTGGAGCGGAAGGTTTAGAAAAACAGGAGGATTAATGTGGAGAGAAGAGAGGAGAGGAGAGGAGAGGAGATAGGAGAGGTGAGGTGAGGAGAGGAGAGGAGAGGACGAGGTGGTGGAGGAGAGGAGAGAGGAAGAAGAGAGGAGAGGATGAGGAGGTGGTGGAGGAGAGGAGAGGAGGAGGTGGTGGAGGAGACGAGAGGAGGAGGTGGTGAAGGAGAAGAGGAGAGAGGAAGAGGAGAGGAGAGGAGGAGGAGGTGGTGGAGGAGACGAGAGGAGGAGGTGGTGAAGGAGAAGAGGAGGTGGTGGAGAGAGGAGAGGAGAGGAGGTGGTGGTGGAGGAGAGGAGAGAGGAAGAGGAGAGGAGAGGAGAAGAGGAGAGGAGAGAGGAAGAGGAGAGGAGAAGAGAGGAGAGGAGGAGGTGGTGGAGGAGAGGAGGAGGTGGTGGAGAGAGGAGGAGGTGGTGGAGGAGAGGAGGAGGTAGTGGAGGAGAGGAGAGGAGAGGAGGAGGAGGTGGTGGAGGAGAGGAGAGAGGAAGAAGAGAGGAACATTGCAGCATATTAAAAAGGCTTTTCTCTTTCCCCACCTTAACCTTTCTTGTGCACACAATAACGCTGTATCCAACTGTTGCAACTTCATGCACATGCACACACACACACACACACACACACACACACACACACACACACACACACACACACACACACACACACACACACACACACACACACACACACACACACACACACACACACACACACACACACACACAGTAAAGATTAGCTCTTTCTCACCCACAAATGCACACATGACTAAGCTGAGTCCTCTTGTTTTCAGGTGTTAAATATAAATATAGAGTCTGGTAAACAAAGTCCTCATATTATTATTCATACAGAGTGTCTGGCTTTGCCATCTTGAAAAATGTTTTCCTTCTTGGAGGTGTAGACTCTTCTAAGTTTCAAACGATTGGATTTACCTTACCTGATTGCTAATGCCTTGTTGTTATCCAATTACCACGGTTACACGCCAGCAGTGACTACAATTCAATTGTACATTTCAGTTAAATTCTTCCCATTCCACCCTTGATTTCTAACCCCTCATCACTGCTCAGCCTTTCAGAACCTTCAACTGCCAAATTCTTCTTTTTTTGTCTTGGGACAGACCAGTAGTGTAGTCTACTTTTTTGTGGTGGGTATACTGTATGTTTGAGCATTTGATTGTGGTGGGTATACTGTATATTTGTGCTATTCTAAATAGTGAATCAATCAATTTAAGGTGGGTATACTGAAATCCCTGACATGTCCAGGTGGGTATACTATACTGTGTTTTACCTGCGTTCTACGTAGACCACACCACTGAGACAGACACCTCCACAGAGTTGAGAGAGTAATTAACCAGGCGGCCTCCCACAGCTCTGCTCCGCAGTTTAGCACATCAGGCTGTTTTGGTGTGATCAGGGGCGCCGCTAAAAAAATTGGGCCCCATGAAAGATTCAAATTTTGGGCCCCCAAAATGACAAATTATGTTATCAGCATCCCTCCAGGGGCCCTGTCAGTGCTGTCGGGCCCTTAGAATTTGTAACACCTCGCCCCCCTCGCGGCACCCATGGGTGTGAACAGGGCTGTTGACAGGTGGTGGGGACAAACAGGCCTGTTGTCCAGGCAAGAGGAGGGGGGGAGATCACTTCCTCACTGCATCCATTCGGTCGGAGGCCATTTCAGGTGTTTTTCCTATCCAAAGCTGCCAGTGGCCCTGCATAGCGCTGCTGTTATGTGGAGCAGGGGCGGAGATATAGGGATGACGAGTAGGGCACTTGCCCTAGGGCCCAGGGCCCTCCCGTATTGGTGGTGGGGGCCCTATTGTGAGCTTGGCAAGCTGTATAGAGGAGGGCCCTATAAGTGTCTTGCCCTGGGGCCCTGTGTGCAATTGTTCTGCCACTGATGTGGAGGTTGGTGGAGCACACCTGGGAAGGGGAGCACTTAGTGTCCCATCGAGCGAACTGAACCGAGCAGAGCAGAGCAGAGCGATCGGACAGACAGCCACCTGTGGCTCCTGTTGCATATTTACGGCCACTGACACACTTGGATTCCACAGATCCATCATCACATGAAAAACAAGATGAGGAACATAAGTGCGTCTACAGTACCGTGCCTACCTGCTTGATAAATTACAGCGTGACAGATGACGTGAAGGAAGTGCTGCTCAGAAAGTGCTGTTCAGGAAGCCAGGTTCAGTGATGCAAAAGGTATGTTTAGAAATCACGGTTCACCAACATTTCCAACCAAACCAACCATCAAATACCGCAAAGAGAAAAGGATGCCCAAACCTCAGTCAGAAGGGACCCAGCGATGTGTTTAGAAATAACTCCCATGGTCGACCAATATTGTCAACCAAACATTCCACCATCCTTCTTGTAAAACGAAACGATACCCCACCCACTGTTTTACCAGTTTACTTACAACAAATCAGGTGTATCTCGAAACCATAGTTGCTAACTACATTAGCTACTTTGTTGTTTGCAATGCAGTTTCCCATTGACAACAATCGAAGTTGCTAAATGGCTAACAACTACGCTTTTGAGAAATACTGCCCAGGTGTGCCAGGGTTTCATTGGTCCCCACTGAGCACTATGATATGGTAATCCTAAGGGTTAGGGTTAGGGTTAGGGTTAGGTTTAGGTTTAGGGTTGAGGTTAGGGTTAGGGTTAGGGTTAGGGTTAGGTTTAGGTTTAGGGTCGTATGACATAAGGCGTAAGTACCGAAAGGGCGTCGAATTAGTGAGTCCCGAGTGTATCAGCAGTGTTCTGTCAGCACCCCCTCCCCGCCCCTGCAGACGCTTGGATAACCATAGCAACAACACGAGCTGAAAATACCGACCACGAGTTGCTAGGCAGCAGTCGGGCAATTCAAATGAATAGGCAGCGGAAGCGTTGCCCAACCACGAAAAACGGGCAATAACGTGAATGCACCACGAAGTTTAAAGTTAATTTCCCCATTTATTTTTTCGTGAAAACTTCACGAAATGACCGAGATAGGGCTCGGTAGTAAGTGTATGTGTGGCAAGTGAGACTTAAGAGCTACTAGCCAAATTGGCTAGTGATGAAAAAAGTTAATTTATAGCCCTGCTTACAACACTGTTAAAATGTGGTTGGATTATTTGCTCCTGCCAACAGTTTGCTCCTATGATGTTATGACATGATAATGTAGCTGTATATTATTATTATAACTGCATTCTGTATACTGTACAGTATCTTTATAGGCTTATGTTTTTAGACCTATTACCACGGGCACTTTTACAAATGTTGGACCCCTTGAAAGGAAATAATGTTCTTTTCAACCACATCAAAGTTGTCTATCTGCAGCTGTGAAGCTTTGAAGGTCCAAGAAGGTCTGTGGAACAAGCTCCAAAAAAACCCAATAACATTAACTCCATTCAATCAAAACAGCAACACCTCGATCACACTAGATCCTCGTC
>NC_085878.1:41622236-41632236 GCF_034702125.1 Engraulis encrasicolus
CAAGAACAGGGTAAGGCACAGTTGCAACACTGATAGCATTGTCCTTCAAAGAGTAAAGAAGAGGACAATGTATTAAAAAATAGAAAAAAGGTAAACAAAAGACCTCAAGGTGCAGTGTACAGTTGCAACACTGGCAACAATGTCCAACACAGTGATAAAGAAAATTTCCCCACATTTTTGTGAGGGGCGCCCCGGCTCATTTTTTTATTTAACCTTTATAGATGACAAATCCAGTGAGAAACGAACCTTTCCTCTCCACGGTCACAGAACTTCTATAGATGACCCAACTAATAAGCCATGGTTGGTAATGATGCAATCAACTATATTAGCTAGTTGTTGACCATGTTAGCTACCATAAATGCTAACTAGGTTAGCCCATTGGAAATACTTAAGTTGCTAATTGGCTAAGAAGTAAGCTTTCAAGAAACACATCCTAAGCCTTCAGCAATCCACCAAAAAATAATGCTAACCACTATTTTGTTAAGTTTTATTTAAGATATTTTAACCCACCTCAAATCATAATAGTATAGTGTAGCTAGATAGTATGTTATCTAAACCTGTGGATACCCATGTTATGTGAAGGTAATTACGGGTAGGTTATATTGGTTTGAATTTCACTCATAAAGATTTTTTTGATTAAGCTTACCACTGCTTTGGGAAAGTGAGGTGTTTTTGAAGCAGTCATCCAAATGTGTGGCGCTCTGTCTGTCAGTGAGTAGTGAGTCCCCAGGGTCCTGCAGGCACTAAATGGTCCCAATGGTAAAAGGAGAGGGGGATTTGAATTGTTCATGTCTCAGGCCAATGACACCATCAATCAGAAATTATTCCTGACAGGTCACCTGTAACATTGATCCTGGACCAACAACTTTGATGTTGATCCTGGATCAGTAAATACTTGGTGATATCAGAACAACCCTAGCCTAAACATCTAGATGCCCCTGGTGACCGTAAATGGAATTGCAGGACATGGCGAATTTTCACATTCCAGTTTCTAACTCCACAAAAAGAAGGCAGAAGGACTTAAAATAAAAATAGGGTGTATCATAGTCAAATGTTCTATCAAAGAGCTTCCTTGGCAGAGATCTGCGCTCTCTGAGTGCATTTCCAGGTTTTTTTTTTAATTGCTTAAGACCTGCAAACCTTTGAAATAGGGAACAAACACTTACATTTGGATTTGCTTCACTGTGTGCCACCTGCTTACCTGCCTGCCATATCTCCCTGTCCTTGCCTGCCTGTCATTGCCTACCACCTCTCGTCTGCCTGCCATTGCCTCTCTCCATCTACCTGCTGTCTACCCATTGAGAGTACACTCTACTGTATGCATCTACCAGAGATTGTATCTAGCGACCTTCTCTGCGTCTACTCGCTTGCAACCTGCTTGTCTCCTTGAACATCTTCAACAAGGTATGGACAACAGCGATAAACAGTGTTTTAACATAAGCACGTGACAACTATACAACATCAACCCCTTGATGTTTGAACTGAAAAATAGAAACTGACACTCATACTTAATTTCAAATATCAATTAAAATATTCAGTACAATCTTGTGTGATTATAGGCTTTGGATGGTAACAAGACAAATTCACAAGTGCCATTTGTCCTTTTTGAGATGAGGAGTCGATTAAGCAGACACCATTTTAAAGTGGAAAAAAAAATACTCATGACGTTTTAAAATAGAAGAACAAAGAAGATAAGAAAGAAAACATGCTGACAAAAATTCCTTGACCAACTAAAACCTTGTAAAACCAGGAATCGCTTTTTGACCTTGACCTTGTTAGGCCTGTGATCTTGGGTTCATAATCTCTGAGGTGAGGAGCAGATGTCTGTCAGGACGTAACAGTACAAATTAGTTATGATACGTGTCATGACACACACACACACACACACACACACACACAAAGACACAGACACACACACACACACACACACAGACACACACACACACACACACACACACACACACACACACACACACACACACACACACACACACACACACACACACACACACACACACACACACACACACACACACATCTGACCTCTAACTCCAACAACAGTGAGGACCTGATCCATCTGGATTCATCTGTGCAGTGATGAACTGTGCTGGCCTGGTTTACATTTCTGGAATGCGAAGTTGCTAACTATGTTAGCTTCTTTGTTGGCTGCAATGCAATTTCCCATTGGCAACTACCAAAGTTGCTAACTGCTAACAACTACGCTATTCAGAAATGCACCCCTGGTTTGATGGAGTTTCCCCTCAAGCCTGACGACGTGACAGCATTGGACAGCCTCTGTATTACATGCATGACCCCACGACCCCCACCCTTTGACCCTCAGCGCTCACGAGAGCACAATCATCGAGTGTGGTTCATCTGTCTGATTTACGGTGACAGTGTCAGGTCTGACGGAGATCCTTCAGGTCATCTGCTAGATGTGGTGATGATGGAATGAAAGGAGGCCCTGCGTTGTGCTGTGTGCACTGAACGCATGGATGGGCAGCAAACCTGGCATTAATTACAATTTAGTGACAGCAAATGAGCACAGACTGCGGCGTGTGTGTGTCTGTGTATGTGTGTATATGAGTGTGTGTGTGTGAGTGTGTATGAGAGAGAGAGAGAGAGAGAGCGAGAGAGAGAGAGAGAGAGAGAGAGAGAGAGAGATTTTGCGTGTGTCAATGATGTGAGTGTACATGTGCAGTATGTTAATTTCTGTTTTGAAGCAATATGCTACCTGGGCTTACTTTTCAAAGAAAAGAAACAGGAGGGAAAAGGTGGGGGAGCATACAAGACCCAGAGTGAGTGAGGTAAAGAAGATGCCAGGTATCTTACTCCTTCACCTTTCCCGAGCTCTATGAGTGGGTGGAGTGTTGTAGGGGTCCTGCCATCCATGAGGGAAACAATTTGGCCTCTAGAAAACCTGTTATGTTTCTAAATCAACTCATTGGCTACGTTTACATTACTGTTTTTTTTTATATATATATATTTAGGGGCTTTTATGCCTTTATTTGACAGGACAGTTGAAGATGGTGACAGGAAGCGAATGGGACAGAGAGACAGGGGAGGATTGGGAAATGACCCCGGCCGGACTCGAACCGGGGTCCCCGTGGGTGGGCATGCACGCGCCACAGCGTCCCCCTACATTACTGTTTTAATGTACAAGGGGGCAGCCTCCCATGGTATGGCGCCCCAAGGGAGCAGTGCAACGGGACGGTACCATGCTCAGGGTACCTCAGTCATGGAGGAGGATGGGGGAGAGCACTGGTTAATTACTCCCCCCACTAACCTGGCGGGTCGGGAGTCGAACCGGCAACCTTTGGGCTGACGCCCTAACCGCTTACCCATGACTGTCCTCCACGTACTCATTGACAGACAGAAGGAGTATTTTCTACATGTGGTACATGTACATGTACGTAATGTGATCATCTAAATCTGTGTACTGTATGAAGGCAGGGCTCCCTGGCTGTTCATAAGTAATGTGATAGGCACTGACACACAACGGAAACACAATGACATTACAAAACACAATGGCTTTACAATCTGTGTGTGTTTTGTGAGGAAAGTCTGTTGAGTGAAAGCTTGTCTATTAAAATTTGGAACAAGGATTTAACCCATTTTAGCCTTTAGCGACATATAGTGTAAGCTGCATTCAGGCTTTTGGCGTTTGAGGTTTTTTTAATTGAAAATGTGGGTATGCTGAATGAAAACATTCTCCTGCAAAATGAGGGTCCTAGCTTTTAAATGCAACTTATTTCATGTTTTTATGTGCTTCTGAGGCTGAGATATTTAGGTTTCAATAGGCAGAGGGCAAGTTTTCCCAAAAAGGGCTTAGGTTAAAATTGATTAAATGTGCAGGCCTTTCACTTCCAAAATGGAATTTAATCAGTTGTTGGTCAGATATTGCGCGCAAGCTGTTGGTGTCCTAAACATTAGTCCTACAGTACATGTGTGGCAATCATTGCATCTGTAAATGTCTTCCTCATCTGCTCCCAAGCTGTGTGCCCAGCCCACATGTGTGTGTGAAGCATATTAAATAGCCATTGTATACAAACAAATTAGACTTTTTTTTAATCCAAACAAATTTCCCTTTTCTTGTCATCTGACAAAAAATAGACAAGAAAGCAAATCCTCAACCCTCAAGAAAACAATCCTTTAACAATGACAACACTCAACTGTTGATTATTGTTATGCCGTTGTGTTGTTTGTTGTTGTCCTGTGTCCTTCTGTTTTTAGTGTACTGTCACACGTCTTTATATTTTTGTGATGCGATTTTCATACTTGCGGCTGCACAAATTGCCCGTTTGAAGCATATAATAAGCCCAATAGAGGGAATTGGATGTGCTGTCTGCACATAATCTGGCGCTGACGATAAGCACAGCCAAACTGCTGGTGGACCCATTCCTTGTCTTTAGCAGGATGCTGTACTGATGCAAATCAGATGCAGATATCAGATTTAAGGTAGGCCTATGTGGGTGGATATGTGATCATCAGGCGAACATAAAGTAAAGCAAACTTGTTCATTCTAACCTACCAGGTGATAAGGTCTGTGTACTTTGTCCTAATAAGTAATGTAGAAAAAAAGTACTATGACTGAAACATCAATGTTCCTGTTAGAGTAGAGTAGAGTAGAGTAGAGAAACTTTATTCAGGTGTCAAGTAGCTACATAAAAACAAACACAGACACAGACACAGACACACAGACACACACAGACACAGACACAAACACACACACACACACATGCCAAGAGGTTCCAGATCTGGGCCAGCTCTGGCATCTCAGGCAGTCCAATCCCCAATAATGATGTCTTTCTTAGTGTCCTTCTGTATACTGTTAAACAGTTGAATGGCCCAAGGGACAAAGGACCTCCTTAGCCTGTCTGTCCTGCAGGTGAAAGCACGGAGTCTGTGACTGAACAGACTCAGTTGGTTAGTGAAGGTGGCGTTAAGGGGGTGAAACATAAAATGTTACGGGGTGACAAAGACGTGTGGGGGAGGGAATTCAAACTTGGGTGGTGGGTCCTTGAAGGAAGATTTTGGGTGACTGAGATGAATGGATCAATGACAGTTCAGCTCAACAGGCAATGTGCTCTTGTTGCCAGAAAAGTGGGAGATGTGCAGACACATGCCATAATGGCATTACGAATTGCCCCCGCTCATTTCAATGGATGCTTTCTTAAGTGCGTCCTCTCATCTTAAAATCGTCTCTGAAAGCGACCCTCTGGAGATCGAACATAACAGTTTTTCCATTACATAAACAACATGGCGGTCTTTTAGTGTGCTCAGTGTCCACCGTTCATGCACTAAATTTTTGACTGTTAGGGCAGCATCCGTGTACTTGGAGTGCACTGAATTTTCCCCCAACGCCCTACAGAAGCGTAGTCCCTGAAGTGCACAAGCGCACCATTTGAGACACCCTGATGGTTTTGTGCACAAAAACGGCATGCTATAGGCCTACCATTTGGCGACATCTAGAATGCCATTGTGATTGATTGTGTTAATCAAGTGGTGAGGAGCATGTTGTATAGTGCTTATCCTAATCACAGAAAGTCAGATGCACAATCTAAAAAGGTCAGAGCAAACAAATTGCTCTGAAATTAACGTCTCTCCTTTATGAAAAAAAAAATCATCAAATTTGATTGGTACTGTACGTAAACTTTTTTCTCTGTAAGAATGTGGGCCTATTTATTTAAAGGTACACTGTGTGAGATTTTTAGTTGTTTATTTTCAGAATTCATGCCACCCATTCACTACTGTTACATTTTTCATGAATACTTATCACCACCATCAAATCCTAAGTATTCATTATGACTGAGAAAAAAAGCACTTTTCATACATGAAAAGGGGTATCTTCTCCATTGTCCGCCATTTTGAAT
This sequence comes from Engraulis encrasicolus, assembly GCF_034702125.1. Classification (NCBI taxonomy): domain Eukaryota; kingdom Metazoa; phylum Chordata; class Actinopteri; order Clupeiformes; family Engraulidae; genus Engraulis; species Engraulis encrasicolus. Next base: position 41,628,110 of record NC_085878.1, read on the forward strand.
TTCCAGAAATAGGCATTTCTAGCTGCAAAAAATGACTGTACTTGGGCCATACTAGAAGAATTAAGTTTATTACTTTATAAACTTACAAGAAAAGATCGAATTTGGCAATAGGTAATCCAGTTTCAATGAGCAACATATTTGCAGTACCAGTACATGAACATCAAGCCTTTTGTTAAATAGTGTAATTCAGTCCATCATCAGTCATGATCTACTGTGCTTCTGTTGTTGAGGATAGTTACTCTCTTCACGTGTAAATAAAATTTGAAAACTAGGCCTATACATAATGATTATTGTTGTGTACATAGTAATTGCTTATATAATTTTACTACATTATGAGATTTCTATTAGAAACATGTTCACTTGACATAATATTAATTATGTACAGCAACATATTTATAAACACAAAAGCTTACCAACTGCCATTTACCTTGAACTGTATGCCTATCTGGAATTCAGGTCTCTGTGAATCTTTGTGACTGGTGAGGTGTTGAGGAGCTTCTTTGCCTATTCACCAAAGCCTCCTTCCAATGTGTGATATGACGTCATTGCCTTCCTCCTCTCAAGTAGGTCATTCAAGGATCTCTCTCTCTCTCTCTCTCTCTGTCTCTCTCTGTCTCTCTCTCTCTCTCTCTCTCTCTCTCTCTCTCTCTCTCTCTCTCTCTCTCTCTCTCTCTCTCTCTCTCTCTCTCTCTCTCTCTCTCTCTCTCTCTCTCCCCTCTCTCTCTGTCTGACTCCAAGGCCAACATGCAGGTCATGTATAAATATGATTCTCTCCTCTCTCTCCTCTTTGGGACAGGAAGGGGACACACACAGTGCTGCTGTTTTGATGCTAAACATTTAGCTGGTTATCTCCCTTTTAAGTATTGCACTCAGATTGCAGAATACATCTTTGTCCTAACAGTTCCAAGGAGATGGCACACTTGGTATTTTTCTTTAAAGCAAGAGTAAATAGTACATAATAATGTAGAACTAAATACTAAAATTAGTACTTACAGATTTATAAAGCCACTTGGTTGCCCCATATGTATGTGTAATGCCAAAGACCATATGCAATGTGATGTAATGTATGATATCTGACGTGATATAATGTCACATATAATTTCACATAAGCCAATTGTGTAGTAAAACCTTTACTTTAAATTGGGGCCCCAAGTGCACAATGCATTATACAAAAAAGAAGATACATAGAAGGCCTACAAGATTTAGCAACTATGGCGGATATTGATGTGCACTCCCAGCAGGGGCAGGGAAAGGTAATGGTAGGTGAAAAAAAGAGGACAAAATCCCAGGGCAATATAGACTACTTTTTAACCATATGTCTCTAGATAATCCTCAATGTTAAATCGTGTATGGTTTTTTCGTATAAATAATGTAACAGCTATCGTACACAGATATTGAGGGTCAGCGGTGTGCGTGACACCCTACTCAGTAGGTCTGCTCATTAGCGGCTCCTTCCAGCATGTGGGTGTCAGAGCGGAGTGGAGTGGCTCTCGGCATGGATGGACTGGCCATCTGGCATAGCAGGCATTTCCCGGAGGGCCCTGCACCCTCGTGGGCCCCTATTTTCAAAAATGTAACTTTTTTTTAACGTTTCTGAAAATAGGGGCCCATGAGGGTGCGGGGCCCACCGGATGAGTCAGTTCTGCGCCGCTAATTATGAGGGGCCCCTTTAAGAAGCCAAAAGTGCCAGGGCCCTATTTCTCCCCCAGTCCAGCCCTGGCTCTCCTCTCGCCATGCTGCGGGAATGATCCGTTGCTTATTCCGCATAGTTAGGGGTTCCATCTCGGAATAATGAAGCCCATGCATGCACTTTGCATCTAATGCTCGAGTCGTCGAGTGTGTGCGAGGAGCCGTGATTTATGGACTTGAGAATCTGGCCTTGTCTTTCACAACACCATAAGTGTGTGTGTGTGTGTACGTGTGTGCGTGTGCGTGTGGGTGTGCGTGTGCGAGGGAGAGACAGTGAGCGAAGTAGAATGTTGTATGCCCTGATTCTCCTGATTATGTTGTGTGGGGTTTCTACATTATATGTTGTCTGTTACAATTTGGCTCTAATTTGTAATATGGGATTTGGGGAACAGTTTGACCTTTTAGCGCGAATTGCAGCAAATGGGATGGAGGACGCGCCGGCGCCGCGGCAAGCGGAGGAGAGGAGGGAGCCTGTGTTCATTGATTTTCTTTAGCGCGCTGTGTGTTGTGTGACATTTTCTGCTCTGCCAAGGACAGAGTCTAGTGGGTGGTGTCCAGAGTGAAGTGCCGGTGACTTGTAAGAGAAAACAGGCATGGGTGACTGGCTGGCTGGCTGGTCTGGCCACACCACTTGTTGTCTTGGCTTCACTGCAGCATGAAAGGATGGGGATAAAGACATAGGCTACTACAGCAGCTGCCCAGAGTGGACTGACATTTCTTTTAAGGAAGGCTGCAGAGAGCTCTTAGTCTTCCCTGAAATCGACCAGAAACTGTGATGGAGGTCTGGAGTTTGAGGAGGAAAATCAAAACATGCTCCAATCTCCGAGAATAGATTTATAGTTGCTTATGATTAACTAAACTCGTAAATAGCATGAATTGGCTGAATGAGAATCCTCATATAGCCTACTGCATTTCAGGAGGTTGACACAGCTGTGTCCCTGCACTCCATCGACGAGGCAGCAAAAAAAATGTGTAAAAGCAAAAGTGATGCAAGGATTCATCTTTCCATTTTAAAGTTAGTATAGTGGACACATTTTACACAAACAAGCCCAACACACACACACCTACACATACAGTGCAGTGTGTAGGCTACTGTGTATCGACATGACCTGTTGTCAGGCAGAAGTCCTGACTGGTCAGATGCCTCAGCCAAAGGCACTTTCACAGACGCGCACACACACACGCACACGCACGCGCACGCACGCACGCACGCACGCACGCACGCACGCACGCACGCACGCACGCACACACACACACACACACACACACACACACACACACACACACACACACGCGCACACACGCACACACACATACACACACAGAGGTTAGGTACCTTGACACTTTAGCCAGAGAAAGAGGGAGAGAGTACTGATCTCTCACTTCCTTCTCCAACAGTTTGTTTACTTGCCAGTATTGGAAATCGAACCCACAACCCTGAGGTGTTTAACATATTGGACATGGACGTGGGAGTATTTCTGTTCTCTGGTGTGCATTTATCTAGTATTCGTCAGTTTGTTTTTAAAGGAAGAGTATGATTTTTTTTTGTAGTTTACTGAATTTCTGCTGCCCATTCACAAGTGGTAGTCATGCAGTGGTAGTCAATGCAATGTTACAGTAATACAACTCTTACTTAGTACTAGGAGCCAAATACACTCAAAACTGCCAAATACGGATTGTAGAGGGATCCTCCTGGGTGGGTTGCGCAGCTGTGGTGTAAAATGTATGAATTGACCCTTTTAATGCCAGTCACAAAATCCAAGCAAAATGTGGTATCGAATAATTTGCTGTGATGCCGAAGAGAGAGTGAAACATGGTTAATACTCCTTTCCACTAGTTGGTAAGACATGTTGTATGTAAGCAAGCAAGCATGCAATACAAATGCTGATGCTGCATATCATTTAATACACGGATATATTTTTGATAAATATTTGACGATTCCGACAGAGCGACAAAATATTGGGTCATATCACAACATAATGACCATGGAAAATCGTGTCTCCAAAGACTAAGAACCAGTGCTCTAGAAGATGTTAAATCAACTTTCTAGTGCTAGTATTGAATTACAACAGCAAAAAATCTCTGTGTACCATCCACCTCACCTGGCCTTGCCACAGGATACCTAGCATAGCATGCTGCATATTTTATTAGAAGAGAGGAGTTACAAGGCCAGAAATAATTGTATGTTGGAGGAAGCTGTGAGCCGAGACCAGGAGTGCGTTGCAATTTGCGACCTTACCTCCTCCACTTGCTTCTCGTCATGATGACATCACTGACAACAACATTATATTTCAATATCTTGCAAAAGCTCAATTGTAGAGTCTTTTTCTCATTCGCAATTAGGATGGTGAATGAAAAACAGTCCCTCAAAAGTTGTTGTGGCTAGGCTGACAGCTGGGAAACTTTATCGCTTTCTCCACGGAGGAGGGGCCAGGAGG
>NC_085878.1:41637236-41687236 GCF_034702125.1 Engraulis encrasicolus
GCTACATTAATTATGAATCTTAATATCCACATATGCACCAGATGTGCTTTTACAGAACACATTGTACTAGTATTCTGTCTTCCAGTCTTATTGTGGTGCATATAGCCTGCCGTTGCTCCTCTTTTTACACCATCACTCTTGGCTTTTTCTCCTCTCCGCTACATTAATTGTGAATCTTCTTCAGCATCCTCTTGAGACTATGAATTATGCTGCATTCTTATAGCCTACTCTCTGCATCTTTAAAGCCGCTGACTGTTCAAACTACTGTTCAACCCCACACCATAGGCATCGTGCTCTCTTCTCTTAAGTAATTTATTAATGCTGTAGGGAATATCAGAGAGGGAATATGAACCAATTAATATGTTGGTGCTGAAGGAATGTTAAAAGTCTACAAAATGACAAGAGATTCTAGTATAGTCCGTAGGCTCATATAAATTGCAGCATGGAAAGTTTGTCTGCATTTTTTAAAACATTTTGATTTGCATGTGGCTAGGGGTATTATTATTTTCCCCCTCAATACTTCTTGCCAATTCATTTTTGCAGACATACGCTCTTCAATCTCAATGAGTGCAGACTGTGTAAGCTTAAGAGTCAATGCTATTAATCACATTTCTGTGCCCCAAGGGCCTTGCAGGCAAATGCCACTCTATGTGGCACATTGGCAGGCAAACAGCTTTCATTTTGAAATTAGAGGAGAAATGACTTTGGCTTCAAACTTACCAACAGCACGGTGCTGAAGAGTGACATTGTTAGAAAAGGAAACTGAAATTGATTGTTTTCTACATTCCAAATGGTTTGCTACTGAATGGTAATACTAGTCTGCATCTCTTACTGGTAACAGAGAAAAACACAGCAGAGCAATCATATTTCACAGTGGGCTCCTGTCTTGTACGCCCTAAAAATTGAAGAAGACAGTTCTTAACATGGCGCTGAATCCAACATAAAACATAAATGAATGAAGGAAGCGAAGGACAGCACTCTTCAGATTTTTTCTTTGTTTATTCGCCCACGAACGTTTCGGGCAGAGCCCTTCTTCAGCATGTAATGGCGTTTGCAAACCATTTGATATGGATGGTGACCACCACAGGTCCCCTACATCCACAAACAACCCTGGCCACCACCATGCACCCCCCCCCCCCCCCACACACACACACACATAAACAACCCTGGCCAACACCCTGCACCCCCCACCCCTGCCCCCTCACCCTAGAGCATGGCACGGTCCACTGACCAGGGAGGTGCCACCTGTGCCAAAATGAACCAGGGCAGCTGCTGTGCACCTGCAACCCCCACGTGAGTGTGTGTGAGTGTGCGTTTGTGCGTATGCGTGTGAGTGCGTGTGTATGTATGTGTGTGTGTGTGTGTGTGTGTGTGTGTGTATGTATGTGTGTGTGTGTGTGTGTGTGTGTGTGTGTGTGTGTATGCACTGCACCAATCTACTTTTGTGAGGCCACTGCTATTGAAGCCCACCAACAAGGTGGGGCCCCTCGCTAAATGTGGGGCCCAAATCCTGGACCCCACTTGCTCTGACCCCTTTTGCTGAGGTAGTTTGGTTGTTACTGGTAAAAGTAAGTGTTGAAACATTTCCTCAATGACAGGTTAGTGTTAAGGATTGGTTTTGGTTTGGGCACAGTTTAGCATTCTTTAGCTACCGGTATTGTTAGGATTAATGGAAGGGCCCCACAAGGAACCCTTGTGTGTGTGTGTGTGTGCGTGTGTGTGCGTGCGTTGTGTGTGTGTGATTGCGTGGGCAAGTGGTTGTTGTCTGACTTTCTTCCACTACAAAAAGCAGTGAGGAGTAAAAATGTCTTTTATTTCTGCACATTTTTTTCATCCTTCCTGACAGGATATGGATGGCGATGCGACGCCTCTCCTGGAGATGTGTTTGCTCCAGTGATGGATGGCTAAACTTCCTGTTTTATATGTCTTGGCTGTGTTCCATCCTGTTCCTGACTGAGTTCCTCGTTTTCTCCTCCGGCCTTTATGATGGTCATTACCTGACGTGGTGGAGTGGGGTGGAGGTGGTGGAGTGGGCTGGAGAGGAGGTGGAGGTGGGGGTGGGCATTGATGGCCTCTCTCACGATTGGGAAAATATCGCAGACGCTCATGCACACACACACACAGACAGGCAGGCAGGCAGGCACGCGCACACACACACACACACACACACACACACACACACACACACACACACACACACACACACACACACACACACACACACACACACACACACACCTTCACTGGAAGACCTATACTGGCGGTCTAAGAGGGTCAATACAGCACTCAATGCTTATAGGGTCTCCAGCTTATCAGCCTCATTAAAAGCATTGGGTCAGGAGAGAGTGATGGCAGTATGGTGGACGCGAGCGACACGTAATAAACTTCATTTGTGATAAAAAGCAGATAAAAGGCTCCACGTTTTACAACCTGCCAACACCCTGTAAAAACTCCCTGGATTTATACTACCAAGTCAAAGTCATAATTCAACTTAGATAGGTCTGCTGGATTTGATGATGGTTCATATATGATGTACATATACCTCAGCTTGGAAATTAAAGGTGCACTGTGGAGGAAATGGTCAAAAAAGGCACTGCAACTATGCTGCTCCTTGAAACTGGGCTCCATATTGCCAAATTTGATCTTTTCATGAACGTTTAGTAAGTAATACACTAATATTTTCTAGTATGGCCCAAGTACAGTCAGTTTTGCAGCTAAAAATGGCGGACTATGGAGAAGATCCCCCTTTTCATGCATGAAAAGTGCAATTTTCCCAGCCATAATGAATACTTTGAATTTGATGGTGGTGGTAAGTATTCATGAAAAAGGTGACATTAGTGAATGGGTAGCATAAATTCTGGAAATAAACAACAAAAAAATTTACACAGTGCACCTTTAAAACATTAAGCCTGACACTTCAACTGTGTGTGCCTAATGTCTGGGTTGACTTTCAGACAGGTAAACAAATCACTTGAGCAAAATCAAAGCAATGAGGGGCCCTTGTGTGTGTTCGCTAATTTGCGATGTTATGTGAGCTCTATTGAAAGGGCTCAAAAACAGAGAAAATAGAGAAGAAAGAGAGGAAAAAGAGGGGAAAAAACAACACAAAACAACAACCGCTGAGGTATCACAGTGTGAGCTGGCTTGGTCTGAACACCAACCGTGTCGTGATGTCCAGGGGTGGACTGGGGGAAAAATCAGGCCGGGCATTTTCAGCAAAGACTTTATTCTCTAGGCATTGACAGAGAGAAGGATGCCTGTTACAACAGATGTAGCAATCTATTGCACTTTATTTTGACCACAACAGCCATAATGAATATAGTGAAGTGAAAGTGAAAGCCCATTGGGAAACTCCAACTCCCATTGTCATTGTGACACAGCACTCCACAGCACACAAGTGAACACTGCACACAACGAAATTGCATTTATGCCTCACCCGTGCAAGGGGGCAGCCCTCAGTGGCGCCCCATGGGGAGCAGTGCGGTGGGACGGTACCATGCTCAGGGTACCTCAGTCATGGAGGAGGATGGGGGAGAGCACTGGTTGATTACTCCCCCCACCAACCTCGCGGGTCGGTAGTCGAACCGGCAACCTCTGGGATGAGAGTCTGACGCCCTAATCGCTCACCCATGACTGCCCTACGCTCTCACCCATGACTGCCCAAATATGTACGTCTGACTCAGAGAGAGGTCTGCTGTAGTGGCGTGAGGATTGATCTCACTACATTGAACACTCTCAGAAATAAAGGTACAGAACTCGTCGCTGTGGCAGTGCCTTCAAGTGGAGTACCATTGTGTCGCTTGATTGATACCCCAAAACAGAGGTGCGTTCAGTTTCTTGCAATGTCGACCAATGTGCATCTGTCACCTCTTTTTGAGGTACCACCCAAGCGATGCAATGGTACTCCATTTGAGGGTATTGCCACAGCGACGAGTTCTGTACCTTTATTTCTAAGAGTGAAGGGAGGACCAGACCAAAATCATCAACTAGTCCACTGGGCAGATGCCATGTATGCCCATATGGCCAATCCAGCCATGGTGATGATGTCCCTTTTTCACGGCTGTCCTCCTGTGTCTCTCTGTGGTCTGTGGCGGCCGTGCGGTGGTGGCGGCGTGGAGAGAATGGAAGGCTTGCATTAGCATGCGGCATCAGGTGGACGCACGTCAGGTCTTCAGAGAGATCAATGCAATTTGCAATGTGCCTTCCAGACAATTTCGCCACTGGATTGTTTCCAGGCCTCTCAGTGAGTCGTGCAGGCACAGGCACAGGCACAGGCACACTCCATCCGACTCTGGCTCCAGAAAAAAAATAAAAATGGTTTTCGACTCTGCTGCTGCTGCCACTGCTGCTGCTAATACATTTTTCTCTTTTGCCCACTCACTCCATATGTCAGGGCCAATGCAGATTAATCTGCCATTGCAGTGGGCTCTGCTCTGCTCGGCTGTTGTAGTGTAGTACTGCACTATACTGCACTACACGGCTCCTGTCTGCGGCACTCCTCTTGTTCACGTGAGCTTTTGAGCTTTGGAAATGTATACTGCCGTGCAAAACAAGAACGCAGTAACTCAAAATGGTCGAAAAAAAAATGTTTTATCGGAAATGGGCTTTAAACTACCTCATTTGTCTTGTGTCCAACAATGGTGGTCCAACACCGTCTCGTTTTAGAGACAATTCATTTTGAAAGTGCAAAAATGACCCAAAAAAAGTTACTGCTGTGTTGGATTAAAGGTTACGTCGTGCAAAACAAAAACGCAGTAAGTCGGTGAGTTACTGCTGCACTTTCCAATGGGAATGGTTTGGGAGTAGACAGTAATACTAGCCAAGAACGCAATACATTCTGCAGTAACTCATTTCGTAATCACATTTTGTGGCAGTAATACCAGCCAAGAACGCAGTAACTCTGTTTTTTGTGGCAAAAAGACACATAATTATTGTTTTTTCGGGTTTTTGTGTGTGTTTAATTTCTATCCTAAATAAGCATTAGGCCTACCAGGAAGTGTCACCACCACTTTACCGACAACACAGTTGTCTCATATAGGAAACATTGAAGTCTTTTTTCTCAGTTTGCAGTTTTCAGAGCAGGTACAGTAGGCCTAGCAGGCATAACTCAGGTTTCTTGATTAATTAAAAAATAAAGAAAGCAGTTTGATGCAATACAAGGTGCACCCCCTTCTCTTTGATTGGAAATGTACAGAGATCTAATCAGCTGTCTGGAGAAGCTTCACACAGTTGCTATCTCATGCCGTCCTACGAAATGTGTTCCTGCCAACGTTTTCTAAAGCACTTGTATGGAGCTGCATCTTATATCGATGATCAGATTTTAACGTAGGCCTACATCAAAAGTTATTTGCAGTTACACTTGCGCTGTACCTTAAGTTTAGGTTTAGGATTGGGTATGTACATTACATGTTGATTGATACAGATACAGTATACTACAAAAGGAACCGTAAAATAAAGCGCCACCATTAGTATTGTTGCTGTATTATTACAGTAATTTGATGACATACTAAGACATGGTCCATGAAAACAGTGGTGTAGTCTACTTTTTTGAAGTGGGTATACTGTATATTTGAGCATTTTTTGAAGTCGGTATACTGTCTATATTTGCGCTATTCTTAATAATGGATCAATCAATTTTAAGTGGGTATACTGAAATCCCAGAAATTTAGAAGTGGGTATACTGCGTATACCTGCTTTCTACGTAGACTACACCACTGCATGAAGAGCACATGGGCTGCAGCACAGACTGACAAAAACATGGCAAGGAGGTTTGTGTCTTGTGTTTTGTGCCTTTTGTGTGGTTGAATGCCTGATGGCTGAATATCTGTGTATTCCACCCTTGAACAATCATTTCCAGATTTCAGAGCACTTGGATGCCATGCTGAGTATTAAAGATGATGAATGAAACAAATAACTTCATCTCCTAGCATACTGTTTGTGTGCGTGTGTGCATGATTTATGTTTTCTGTCCATCTAAGGTTATGCAGAGGAGCAGAAGACATCTTGGGAAAACAAAATGAAAGAGCGACAACACCCTCCTTTGTCCCATTGTGTTTGAGTGCGTGCATGCATGCATGTGTATGCTTGTGTAAGAGAGACACACAGATAGATAGACCGACAGACAGGGGGTAGTAGAATGTGAAAGCAATGAAGAGAGAGGGAGAATAGATAGAAAGGTACACATGTAAGAGAGTGTGTGTGTGTGTGTGTGTGTGTGTGTGAGAGAGAGAGATAGGGTAAAGATTGAGGTAGAGAGCAATAAAGAGAAAGGGAGAGTAGATAGAAAGGTATACATGTATTTATATAGAGAGAGAGAGAGTGCAAGAGAGAGAGTGAGGGAGGGAAAGAGAGATAGAGAGGTTACATCTTCAGGGAGGGCAGCGAGCTAATCTCCAGGCGAGTAGGTGTCCCAGTATTCCCATCCCGAGGGGCACCAGTCTGGCTGTAATTATCCACGGCGGCGTTCCCAGGAGCCGGCAGGGCATATGCACACATGAGCACCAGCACCAGCTCCGACACCGACACCGCGGCGCTCCCAATATCATGAGATGTGTGAACGAGAGAAAGCAGACGAGTCTCGCCGGGAAGAGGGGAAGAGACCTCTCTCTCTCTCTCTCTCTCTCTCTCTCTCTCTCTCTCTCTCTCTCTCGGAAAGTGAGATTCATAACAATCCTGTGTTTTTTTCCCCTTTTTCTGTGCCTTCCTTTCCCCATTTGCTCTGGTGTGTGCCGTGCCGATGGTAACCCCGTCCTCCGCCATGTAATGCTCTAGGGAGGGTGTTAAAGCCTTCTTCAGGGTCTTCCACTAAATAAAGTGCCTGCTGCATTTCACCACCCATTTGTCTGCCTCCGTTGCCCCAATTTCCCTTCTCTCCCTTCTCCTGTCTCCCCTTTTTCCTGGTATAAGCGAGCAGGAGCTGTGATTAAGGCTGCTTTTTGCTTTTTCCGAAGCAGCAGAGCTCGAAATCACTTCAGCATTTTGCCGAGTTCAAACTCCATTTTCTGGAAGGAGCACTAAACGCAGGTTCTACTGAATCAGTGCCCTTGAATATTGCTTATTGCTAGTTTCAATGGTGTATTCACGTGTCAAGAAGAGTGTGAAGGTGTGTGCGCAGTGAAAAATAATGAAATAAAAAATATCTCTGGGGCATGACATGATTTCCTTTCCTTGAGGTGTGTGTTTGTGCGTGCATGTGTGTGTGTGGGCGTGTCCGTGCATCTATATCTGACTTTGATACTTTCTTTTCATCCCTACCACAGGTCTTAAGTGAGTGTGTGTTCATTTTATGCTTTGCGTTAAGTTCTGCCAGAAAGGCGAGACGGTATATCTCTCGTCATTGACTAATTATCCAATCTCTACTCTCGGCGTGGGGTTTCCCCGCTACGTCACAAATTTGCCTCTTCCTGTAACCAATAGGATGTCTGTGCGTTTCTTTAAATATCCTCTGTCTGCTTCCGCTCTTTGCTACCCAGAGTACGCCGATGCAGACGTTTGTTCTCGCTCGCTACCCTCTTAAAAGCAAACTTCCAACTTCATCCGCTGTTTGCCCTCATGCCGGGCGGCGCAGACTCACCCTTACACGACGAGTCATCGTCTCAGCACGACTCAGCACGACACGTCATCCCAGCCGGCCCTTCGGAAGAGTGCCCGCCTGGTGCGTCCTGAAACTGGCTGGTCCTCTCTGCCATCCGAAAACATCTCGGCGGCCCTCACCGCGGCTGGTATCCAACCCGAAGACGGCCTCAGTAGGGCTGAAATCGTCAGCCTCGCCAACTCTACCTTGTGAAACCCGGAAGCGGCTGGCATCCCCGTCGTCGATCCCGTGACCAACCCCGCTGCCACCGCAGGCCCCGCCTCGCAGGCCAACCCAAATCCTCGGCAGTCCGGGAAACGGAAGGCCAAGGCAAAGCACACCGCCCAACCCAGGGGTAGAGGCCGCCCCGCCGCGGCTGCCCTGGCTGCCCAGTGCGCCGCTCAGCCGGCCGTCGCCGAGAACTCCATCTTTGAGGCTCTCCAATCCCTCAACAACACCATACAAGGCTTCGATTCAAGGCTCAAATCCCTCGAAGTACGCGGCGAACAACCTCCTGCCTCAACGAGTACCGCTGCCGCGGACGTTCCAACATTACTCCTTTCCCCCTTGCCCCTTCCACTCCCTCCCCTCCTTCACTCACCCCCTTCTCGCGCAGCGCCACCCGTGTTCCGAGATGTCCTCTGTGGCGCGTACCCGGAGCGTCGCGCTGAGCTAGATAGCTATCTGGCTATGCTCGCAGATTTCCATCTCCGGTACGGCGGAACCTTGTTCTATGAGTACCACAAATCCTTCGCGGCCAAAGCTGCCTCGTACGTTAGCTAGTTCAATCTGCGCCTGGACTGGTCAGTTGTGGACACAGAGCTGCTCATCCGCCATTTCAGCGGCCAACGCATCCTGGCATGCAACATCTGTTCATCGCACGGCCACTCGGCGGATCTATGCCCCAGAACGGTTTTTAGTATCCCCGCGGGCCGCGCCACCACGCCCAAACCAGCCACCACAAAATCCTCTACCAACGATGCCCGGTCTCCAAAGCCCGTAAGGCTGACTAAAGACAGACAGGGTCGTCCCATCTCCTTCTTCAACAGCCAACCTCTCTGCAATACCTTTAACGAAGCCGTCTGTACCCACACTAATTGTCTATATTCTCATGTTTGCAGCTTTTGCAGGGACCCACACCCGAGGAGTGTCTGCCCCCGCCGGGTCGGCCTTCGACGGGATTCTTTCAAAAAATTCTGAAAACTCACCCCTCTACCCCCATTTCTGTCCCCTCTCTCTCTCGCCTCCTAGCCTCTTACCCCGACTCCACTTTTACTGATTATCTCCTGACGGGCTTATCCCAAGGGTTCCGCGTGGGCGTCTCCTCCCCACTGACCACCTCCTATGTGGCGCGGAATCTTAGGTCCGCGCTGGCGGAACCCGACATTGTAACTGAGCTCCTGTCCAAAGAAGTGAATAAAGGTTACGTGGTCGGCCCATTCTCAGCTCCCCCGTTTGCTCCTTTCCGCGTTAATTCCTTAGGAGTAGCCACTCGCAAATATTCAGGGAAGAAAAGGTTGATTTTCGACATGTCGTCCTCACACTCTGATTCCTGGGCTAGTGTTAACTAGATGATCCCCCTTGAACCGTTTTCCCTGCACTACGCTACGGTTGACCACACCATTAAGCTCATCAAAGTAGCGGGGAGGGGCGTGTACTTAGCGAAGGCAGACATCACCGATGCGTTCAAAACAATGCCCATCCACCCCTCCGACTGGCCGCTCTTCTGCGTAAAATGGCAATCCGCCTTCTATTTCGCAGTCAGACTCACCTTCGGGTGCCGCAGCAGTCCACGTATCTTCAACAATCTCTCCGAAGCACTATGTTGGATTTTGTTGAACGTATGCAAACTGCCGTTCGTCCTCCATCTTCTTGATGACTTCCTCCTTATCGATTTCCCCTCAAAACCAAATTCCACGGTTTTAGATACGTTGCGCTCGGTGTTTCACGAAGTCGGGGTCCCACTGTCACTCGAGAAGACACTGGGGCCATGCACATCCCTGGAGTTCCTAGGCATCGTGCTTGATTCCGTCGCCATGAAAGCTTCTCTCTCCCAAGAAAAGCTTTCTCGTATTTGCGATATTTGCGCCGCGCTAACCGCTGACTCGGTTATGACAAAAAGGGATCTCCTCTCCCTCCTCAGCCACCTCAATTTCGCCATTCGTATCATCCCGCACGGCCGTTCGTTTATCTCCCGTATCCTAGATCTGGCCCACTCCGTCCCGGAATTATCAGACTCCGTCGCACTAGACCAGGGATGCCTCTCAGATTTGCGCTTCTGGTTGAAACTTCTAGGAAATTGGAATGGCATCTCTTTCTTTTACAACGATTCCACCGAGTCGTCCTCCTCCCTTGGGTTATTTACCGATGCTGCCCCGTCGGTCGGTTTCGGTGGGTTCCACAAGGGGGAGTGGTTCGCTGACAGTTGGCCGGAGGATTTCGTCGAGTTCACCGACGAGTCTGAGTCCTCTGCGCTCTTCGAAATGTATCCCATCGCCGTCGCGTGCGTCCTCTGGGGCTCCAGTTGGTGCAGAAAGCGCATTGTGTTTTACTGCGAAAACGCAGCCGTAGTGGCAATTATCAACAAAGGCCGCTCTAAATGCCCCAAACTGATGGCGCTAGTGAGGCGTTTAACCTGGCAATCTGTTATGGGCAATTTTGTATTTTCAGCTGCTCATGTCCCTGGCCACTCTAATGTTCTAGCTGACGCTCTCTCTCGCTTTCATTTGCAGGAATTCCACAAACTATGCCCATCGGCCAGCTCAACCCCCCTCCGCTGCCCGAGTTTCTCGGAACTCGTCCTGTATTAGGTCCCCCCCTCTCGTCACTGTCCGCGTCAGCACGGGGCTATATGGCAAAGAGTCTCGCTAAATCGACGCTCAAGTGCTATGCGTCCGCCTGGTCCATGTTCACTACGTTTTGTAGCGCCTTTCTCCTCTCCCCCCTCCCGGCGCAGGTATCCACTATTTGCGCCTTTATAGTCTTTTGCTTTGACACTCGCCATCTCCAACCCGGCTATATCCACAAATTGCTCGCCGGTGTCCAATTCTACACTAGGATTAACAAACCTGACACTCTGAGTTTTTTCTCTAACCCGTCCATCAAGCTTTTACTGAAAGGTATCGCTAAATCTTGTCCCACCTCCCCCGACTCTCGTCTCCCCATCACCCTTCCTATTCTTCACCAGTTGGTATCTACAGTGAGGCGCGGCTATATTTCACCTTATCTGGATAAATTATTGGAGACAGTCTTCCTCACCGCTTTCTACGGTTTCATGCGCTGTGGCGAATTCACTTCACCCTCTCCTCTGTTTAACCCTTCAGTCGACCTCACTCTATCGGATCTAACTTTCTCCCCCTCCCATTTCTCTATATTTCTGAAGCACTCAAAATCCGACTCTCTCTGTCACGGCACATCCGTCTCTACTTCGAAGCTGCACGGGGTTTTCTGTCCATTTTCCTCGATGGTGGAGTTTATTAAACTTCGCCACGACAGGTCCCCTTCTTCCCCCCTATTCCTCCTGCCCGACGGCTCGCCAATGTGCCGTCAATGGTTCTGCAGCCACCTGGCTGCCGTTCTGCGACGGTGCAATCTCCCACCAACGAAATACACGGCCCACTCATTTAGGATCGGCGCCGCTACTACTGCCGCACACAGGGGCATCTCTACATCTGCGATCAAACTCCTGGGAAGATGGTCGTCGGAGGCCTACGCTTCCTACATCCGCCCATCTCGTCACCAAGTCCTGGATGCCCAGCGCGCCATCGCCTCCATGTCAGGTACGGCGACCCGTCAGGTAACGCGCTATTTTGGCCACGTTTATTCCCCGGGGCAGTTAGGCTCTCATTCGTTATAATGTTCGACCTGACACTTATGCACAATACCTCGAGATCACGTTTTTATTCTTGCCCATCCTGGCGCCCTTCAACCCAATGACAGATCTATCGCTAACCCAGTTTCTGACCGTTACTATTCTCCATCTATTGCCATCCACATACGTGGTGGCGGCGGCTTTTCCTTCTCTCTCTCTCTCTCTCTCTCTCTCTCTCTCTCTCTCTCTCTCTCTCTCTCTCTTCTCGCTCCCGTACCTACTCCTCTGATAGTCACTTTTGCTTCGTGCTTGTTTGTTTTTCGTATGCTTGATGTCTCTCTGATTTCTCTCTAGTTTCTGCACCTACTCTGATTTCATAACTGAGTAGTTAAATGAATGAAAACACCGTTCCGTTTATGTTATGCCTGCCCGGCGTCCCAGTTCGCAGTCTACGAAGCCCGCAGTACGCAGTCACCAAAGCCCGGTGGCCCGGTTCGCAGTCATCATAGCCCGGTGGCCCGGTACGCAGTCGTCAAAGCCCGGTGGCCCGGTACGCAGTCGTCAAAGCCCGGTGGCCCGGTACGCAGTCTCCAAATCCCGGTGGCCCGGTATGCAGTCGCCAAAGCCCGGTGGCCCGGTACGCAGTCACCAAGCCCGGTGGCCCGGTACGTAGTCGACGAAGACGAGCCCGGTGACCCGGTAAGCAGTCAACAAAGCCCGGTGGCCAGAGCCGGTGACTCAGATTTCACGAGCGAATTGGTTGCCCAATTCGCCCATGCCGTGTTTTTTCTCTCATTTTTTTTCACTAATCATATGATATTGCTATTGCCCTAGCCGGTTTGCTTGGCACTTTTAATTCCTCAGTGTGCACTGCGTTATCCGCGCGGGTTTACTCTCATCTGTGAACGAACGTTCGGGCTGTAGTCTCCATTGTTGCCATTGTTGTCACTTCTATCTTTCTCATTCTTCCCGTAGATCTTGACATTCTCAGCCGGGGTAAGTACCAATTGCACATATTCCTCTATTCTCGTTTATTCCCTCATTTTGGGGGTGGGCTTTCGCCCCTGCCTTTCCCATGGCAGGTAATGCGCTTGTATACTTATATCCTTTAGGATTAGACAGTTCTCCAACTTGGTGAGTAGCCTACTTTACATTATACAAACTATCTTTGGGGGTAGGCTTCGCCCCTGCCTTATACATCGGCAGGATATGCGCCCCCTCTACAGAAAACATTCCAAGGCAGACCGGGGGCCTACGGCAAAGAGAATTACTGTCTTCCACGTCATCAATAAATAACCTTTATTGCATTTTGTCTATCGAGTCTTTTGTGGTAGAAATGTAAGCTATAGCGTTAAGTTCTGCCAGAAAGGCGAGACGGTATATCTCTCGTCATTGACTAATTATCCAATCTCTACTTTCGGCGTGGGGTTTCCCCGCTACGTCACAAATTTGCCTCTTCCTGTAACCAATAGGATGTCTGTGCGTTTCTTTAAATATCCTCTGTCTGCTTCCGCTCTTTGCTACCCAGAGTACGCCGATGCAGACGCCCACCTCCACCCCGGCAACCGCCGCTTCTGATGTCCCGGTCCGCTCTAACCTCCTTCCATAGCCCTCTCCGCAAGCCGCCGTCACCAGTCGGTCCCCGTCCTGTGGTGGGGGGTAGGCTTCGCCCCTGCCTTATACATCGGCAGGATATGCGCCCCCTCTACAGAAAACATTCCAAGGCAGGCCAGGGGCCTACGCCAAAGAGAATTACTGTCTTCCACGTCATCAATAAATAACCTTTATTGCATTTTGTCTATCGAGTCTTTTGTGGTAGAATTGATTATCCCTTGTGGTCAGTTTAACAGTTGAAACTTCTCAGATTACGGATCGCAACTTGAAAATTAAAATGTAACTATTTTTTCAATCGCTAATCTTAGTGGAATACTACACTCTGAGACTAAGGAATGTTCATTATACATATAAGTAGGCCTAATGATGCTCTCCGAGTTCTTACCTTGCTGAGAAAGCTAACATCTCAACAAGTTAATAGCTCACTGTCATAAATTAGTTTCATTACCCTGCAGGCTAGTTCCAAAAACTGATGAGGCGGCCAAAACTCTCTGGTCTGTCTCAGTTTACCCCATCTTTGCCGCGGGTGCACTGCTAGGCTGGGGAAATGCTTGCTGTGTGCCTAAAACTATACGCAAGCAACCGCGTTCGTTTCAGGACGACTGAAGCACTTCACATAGTAGGCTACTGGAGGTCTCATCTAGGGGACAGATAGCCAACAAGGCTGTGTCATTACAGTAATGCTTTCCACCATTGTTTGACTCTTCTGAGCTCAGCATGGAAGTTTGGAAGATCACCCCTCATGCATATTGTAGTACTATTTGCAAGCATCTGTGTACATTGTGACTGGTACTTCATCACACGCAAAATTGACATAACATTCGCATGGCAACATGTTCATTCATAACAAGTGTACACACACACACACACGTGTCTTCTTGGCTAGCTTGAGTAAAATGTTTAAGGTTTTGGTTTTAGGGTCTAGTGTAAAATGTTTAGGTTTTGGGACAGAACACTTTTCAATCAATTTCCTGAAATCTGCTACAAAAGAAATACAACATGTGTGTGTGTGTGTGTGTGTGTGTGTGTGTGTGTGTGTGTGTGTGTGTGTGTGTGTGTGTGTGTGTGTGTGTGTGTGTGTGTGTAGGGTAGAGGCATAGGTAGTAGAGTAGTAGAGTGCCATTTGTTACAGTTTCTCTCTATTGTTTCCACACAATTTCTGGTACTTCACACACAATTCTGAAAACACCTCACACATTTCCCAACTCACCTGACCAATGTCACTGAACTATAAGCACAATTCCCAAAACACTACGCACAATTCTCTGGATGTGGACACAATTTTCATGAAGAAAAGCGCTGGTGTTCTCATGGAACTGCCATACTATGTTCACTTCCTCATCACATGGACAAGCTCTCTTCATACCCGTTTACAATCTGAAATCATCTCCATAAGGACACACATTGCATGTGATATTGATGAAAACATTAGTGCATGCAGTGAGAACACACATTTGTTTAGATTTTATTTGTTTTTTTGTTTTGTTTGATCTCCAAAATATGTAATACAAGAGATTACTTTCATGTGGTTACCCAATATCTCACAGTAAATTAGTTCAATTTCTGAGAATTCGAGAAATGATTCCAGAAATTGTGTGTAAGCAATCGAGAAAAACTTGTAATACCAAGGGGGAAGTAAGGTGACAAGTAGCATACATACATGAATACAGAAGACATTACACACATGTGTGTGTAATGTGTGTGTGCGCGTGCGTGCATACAAGTCTGTGTGTGTGTGTGCGTGCGCGTGTGTGTAAAATAAAGGACCTCATGGTGGTGACACAGTGGCAGCTGATTGTGGTAGCCAGTCTCTCCTCTCTCCTCTCCTCTCGTCTCATCTCTCCTCTCTCCTCTCCCCTCTCCTCTCCTCTCATCTCTCGTCTCTCCTCTTGTCTCTCCTCTCCTCTCGTCTCATCTCTCCTCTCTCCTCATCTCTCCCCTCTCCTCTCCTCTCCTCTCCTCTCCTCTCCTCTCCTCCCATCTCCTCTCCTCTCCTCCCCTCCTCTCTTCCCCTCCCCTCTCCTCTCCACTCCTATCTCTCCTCCCTCCTCTCCCCTCCCCTCTCCTCTCCTCTCCTCCTCTCTCCTCTCCTCTCCTCTCCTCTCCCCTCTTCTCCTCTCCTATTTCCTCTCTCCTGTCCTGTCCTCTCCTCTCTCCTCCCCTCTCCTCTCCTCTCCTTTCCTCTCCTCTCCTCTCTCCTCTCTCATCTCATCTCAGCTGGCTGGCCACTTCATCACCATTAGTGCCATCCACCCTCCGCAAACATGCTCGCGCACGCACACACACACACACACACACACACACACACACACACACACACACACACACACACACACACACACACACACACACACACACAGCCAACCCTATTAGCACCATTCACACTCCAGCAATAGGCTGTAATCCACCTAATGCCCACAAACAGAGCTAGATAACCCCTTCTGTGGCCAGCCAGTATGCACACACACACACACACACACACACACACACAAAACACACATAAATACCCCAATCCACTACCACTACACTCTGGTGGACACCAGCGGTGTGTTCCAGCTGGTCACAGGTGTGTGTGCGTGCGTGCATGTGCGCGTGCGTGCATGCATGTGTGTGTGCGTGTGGGCGTGTGTGTGTGAGTGGGTGCATTTGTGCATTGGTGTGTGTGTGTGTGTGTGTGTCCAAGGCTGTTTTGGCCTGTGGCAGTAGAAGTTCATTACAGGTTTGGCCAGTGCAGGTTATGGCTGATTTATCTGCCTGGGTACCTCTGGAACCCACTGGAGGAGAAGGGAGGAGTGGAGAGGGGAGGAAAGGAGAGGAGAGGAGAGCGCAGAGCAGAGGAGAGGAGAGGAGGGGGAGAGGAGAGCGGAGGAGAGGAGAGGGGAGCGGAGAGCAGAGCAGAGAGGAGAGGAAAGGAGAGGAGAGGCGAGGAGAGGACGGCAGAGGAGAGGAGAGGAGAGGAGAGGAGAGGAGAGGAGGGGGAGAGGAGAGCGGAGGAGAGGAGAGGGGAGCGGAGCGGAGAGCAGAGAGGAGAGGAAAGCAGAGGAGAGGGGAGGAGTGGAGAGGAGAGCAGAGTGAAGAGCAGAGCAGAGAGGAGAGGAAAGCAGAGGAGAGGAGAGGAGAGGAGAGTACGACAGAGGAGAGCAGAACAGAGGAGAGGAGAACAGAGGAGAGGATAAGAGAACAGAAGAGAACAGAGGAGAGGAGAGGAGAGGAGAGGAGAGGATAGGAGAGGAGAGGAGAGTAGTGGAGAAGAGGGGAGAGGAGAGGAGAAGACATGAGAGGAGAAAAGAGGAGAGGAGAGAAGAGGAGAGCAGTGGAGAGTAGGGGAGAGGAGAGGAGAGGAGAACAGTGGCCCTTTTCATTTTGGCAGCTAATGATATCCAGTATCAAGGGATCACCCTCCCTCCCTCCCTCAATCACTTTGTCTTGTTTTCTCACTCTGTCTCTCCTTTTCTTTATTCCCTATGCCCATCTCTTGTCCTGTCGTGTCCTCTCTTTCTCTCGGCCCCTTCATTGCTCTGCTCAGCTCCATTCTTTTTACACTCATCCATACTGTGCCTCTCTGTCAGTGTCTTTTATGTAATTGTCTGTATCCATCTCTTTCTCTGTCTTCTCTCTGTTAGTCATCCTTTGCCCCGTCTTTCTTTCTTTCTTTCTTTCTTTTTTTCTTTCTTTCTCTCTCTCTTTCTCTCCCTCTCTCTCTCTCTCTGTTCTTGTCTCTCTTTCTCCTTCTTTCCGTTCTGTATATCTATTCCCTTCTCCGTCTCTCACACAGAAGTTTGTATCCCTTGCCTTGCTCTCTCCACCTCGGTCTATACAGTATTCACCCCTCTCTTTCTGTTTCTGTGTATCTCTCTCTCTCTCTCTCTCTCTCTCTCTGTCTCTCTCTCTCTCTCTCTCTCTCTCTCTCTCTCTCTCTCTCTCTCTCTCTCTCTGTCTCTCTCTGGAACATTTTCATATCAGCAGCTAATGATGGCCAGCGTCAGGGGATCTCCTCAACCCTCAGCTGTCACCCTCAGCGTTTCTCTTTTTTCCTTTTCTTTTGTGTCTGACTTTTCATTGCCCCCTCTCTGTGTCGTTCTCTATCATTCTTTCTCTACTTCTGTCTCTCTCACTGTCTGCCCTCTGTCTCTCTTACGTCTCATATAGTTTCTATCTCCTTGTCTCCTTCTCTCTCTTTTCTTTTTGTCTCTTATTCTCTTGTTATGGCAGTCTCCTCGTCTTTCTCTTCTCGTCCTTCTGTCTCTGTGCTTTCTTCTGTCCATCTCTCTCTCTCCTTCTTTCTTTCTTCATCTCTTATTCTCTTGCTATCTCTTGCGTCTCTCTGTATTTCTCACTATACTTCTGTCTGTCTATCTCCCTCTCCCTGTCTCCTCTTTCCCTCTTCATTTCTTATTCTCTATCTCTGCTATCTCCGTCTCTCCTCTGTCTTTCTCGCTATACTTCTGTGTCTATCTGTCTGTCTGTCCATCTCCCTCTCTCCTCTGGACCTCTGTGTCCGCCCCATGCCATGCTGTCTGCCCTTTCCCTTCCTTTCAAATGAGCTGCACTTCTGAGTCATGTCATGCTGCATGGCATTGGGGATATCTCAACCTTGTCCCTTGGCCTTCAGCTTAAAGGGCTGTGCCACTATTCGTTGCCCTGGGTTTATCAAGGTGGTAAAGTGTCTTATTTTTCATGTTAGGCGTTGTCTTGTTTTAAGGAGGGAGTAAGCTAGTGAGAGTCAATGGATCACACATGCTACAATGTTCCATTGACTTTCACTAGCTTAGCTACATGCTCCCTCGTTTAGAAGTCTCAAAGCAAGACAACGCCTAGCATGACAAATAGGACACTTTACCACCTTTATAAACCCCAGTCAACGATTTTAACTGTATTAAGCCCCAAAATAGTGGCATACCCCTTTATGCTAACACGGTAGGATTACGTAGTTTGCACGGTGCCCGTGGCATGCCTGTCTCAAAATCTACCCCGTCATGAAAAAATGCTGTTTACTGTAAATAAGCTCGCTGTGAGAATGTTTTTAATCACAGAATGCCAGCAGATGATACAAACCTGAATACAGTATGCAAAGTGATTTTTCGTAAGAAAAGTGTTTCCCACGACACTGGTAGTGGATTGATCTGTCCTAAGTTACATGTGGGGTTCTCAGCAGACGCCGGACCATCAGACGTGGTTGCGAGAATCATCGTTCACTTACTATTGACTCAAATAACCATCGGCTGACTCGGGACAGTGATGAAGTAAACTTTGAATCCTACACAGAACCCCTCTAAATAGCTCCTGTTGGATGTCCTGGAGGATGGCTAGCTTCTTCTCCTCTTCCTCTCTCTACTCTTCTTTTATCACATTGGGCAAATTGCTTATGAGTATGTGATGTGAAAGCCAAACATGAGCTTTTCTTTTTGGCTGCGAAAGAATAGAAATAAATCATCACGCCTTGTCAATCGTTGACATCGTGCCCTAAAACTGAGGAAAAAGAATGCTTTCATTATGTGCGTTTGCAATGCAGGCAGGCGAGCGCTTGCTATGTGAATGTATGATGCATAATTGTCTCGCTCTGGTGAGTGCCGTTTGAGTGACGAGAGAGGACAACATGAGTGATGCGTCGTGATTGGGCTATTTTGCCCATTTCTTATTTTTTCATTACAGAGGCATGTGGACAAGAGAACAGGCCCATTATTTCAGTTGTCAATCCTTTATCCTGCGGCGGGGGGTGCATAGCAGCGCTGGCGTAACGCAAGTACTTCAGGCCCCCCTGCAAGCTACCATGACTGGGTCCCCGAACGAAAAAAGAGGGCCTAATATCATGTGGAGTGGGCCCGTTTCTTCAAGTCAAGGGTCCATGTGGGCCTCCCGCCTCGCTTGGGCCCCCCTGCCTCGCGGGGGCTGTGGGAGTATACTCTATGCCCCTGCATAGCAGACTGGCACTGGCTGGATGTGGTCATAGTCTGCGTTCTACCTTTAGTCTAATTCAACCCTCATTGTGTTGGTCTTACTCTCTGAAGTTAGATTTATGCTTCGGACGCATAGCCTCTGCGTCCGTCCGTCTTCTTTCTGTTTGAGTCCACGCCCCCCTCACAGAGGCTCTGCGCCCGTCGCCGAGCACCACGAAAAAATTCGAACTATCCGTCTGACGGACGCGGAGGACGCAGACAAAAAGGCGCTATGATTGGTCGTCTCGCTACTTCCTTGTTCTTGTGGCAGCGCAATGCCGGTAGTTTGCGAGAGCAGAGCTGTAATTCTGATAAAACCATATTAATGCCTTGTGTGTAAATGTGTGTAAATACACGAAGCTACAAGTTAAGTAACAAACAATGCATCAGTTGAACACTCGTGGCACAATGCCTGCACTTTTACTACCACCGAATGTTAAACACACATGGCAGAATCAACTGTTTACATGTTTGCATTTTCTGCTTGTGAAAACAGACTGGATATGTCAAATAATGATACCGGTACATTGCCTTTGCAATTTCTGTGAAAAAACCTTGCTAACCGGGCTAGAAAGCTTAATGACCGCAGTGCTTACAATGTAGTGAATAATCGCGCAATTTCAAATGTGACTCGCAACGAGACCTCGGACCTCGCAGACCTCGCAGATGCATGAATACAAAGTTGGTCTGTGGCCACTCCCACGCGATTTTTGAGGAGCGCTGTTGCAGAAGTCTAATCTGACCTTAAATCAGGGATGGGCAACTTTGATAATGAGGAGGGACACATTTTTTCATCGCCTCCATTGGAGTAGCCAGGCTGTGCCCTCCTAGTGACGCAACACTTTCAGCGTTGCAACTAGTCAGGTCAAGAGCAATGCAAGTTCTATCTGAGTTCCCGAAAATACAGGAACTCCTCCCACTTTTGTCAGTAAGCAAACAACCATGAGCAAACCAAGGGAGGCTTGTCAACCACGCCGTTTGGGAAATGTTAATTGTTAGGCTCTTGGTCAGATCAAGTCTCGAAGAGATTTGAACGTCGATGATAATCAGGCTGCCATTGAAGGGCCATATGACCACGGGTCTGACGACAACAGTGACTGCCAATATTGTTTGAAAGGTATTGGTGTTCTCCATCGGCCAACACTATAATTACAATAGACTGATTCAGTAGTGGGGCTTTTTTATGCCTTTATTTGATAGGATAGTCGAAGATGGTGACAGGAAGCGAATGGGACAGAGAGACAGGGGAGGATCAGGAAATGAGCCCGGCCGGACTCGAACCGGGGTCCCCGTGGGTGGGCATGCAAGCCCAAATGTGGGGGGCTTAACGCGCTGCCCCACAGCGCCCCCAGTAGTGTTTTTTTAATCTGAGCATTATTATTATTATTTTTGATTGTTTTATCTACGGGCCGCACTGAGTGAGGAGGCGGGCCGCATGTGGCCCCCGGTGCCACCACCTCTCCCTATTTATCTCAATGACAGATAATGTAGGCCTACATCTTTTCAGTTTTCACCCATTCTGGTACTGCACAATGCGTAAGCTTGACAACAATACATTCTGGGCTGGAGATGTTGCATGATGGTTAAAAATCGTGTTCGTCTTGATCAGATTCAGTCCAAATGTGACGAAGACGAGATGTGTGACATGGTCTTAAACTCTTACTCTTATTGTCAACTCCTCCTCCCCACCTTGTCCCCCAACACCTCTCATGTGATGTCCCTCATAGATTAAACTGGTGCGAGCTCATCTTCTCGTGAGGATTTGTGTTCGGCCTCACTTGGGTGATATTGGTGGGAGGGCCGCTATGACAGCGAGTTCTGGTGTTTCATTGATAGTCATTGATTGATAAAGTCTGAGTCTAGTCAGAGAGTGGTTATTCTTTTTCTTCCCCAAGTGGTATGTGCATTCCTGTAGACCAGTGGTTCTCAACCTTTTTTGAACAAACACCCCCTTGGCCTCATCACAAACCTCCCAACAACCCCTTGATCTCATCATAAGTCTGACAACGACCCCATAAAAATTAAATGGACAAATGCCCCTCAATGGCAACTAAGCACGGCTCCCTCTCAGATACATCCTTCCCTAGGCCCCCCCTGGAGCTCCCCAACTGCTGGGAGGGGGGCTGTAACACCCCCGTTGAGAAACAGTACTGTAGACGTCAGGGTGAAGAATCTAGCATACCGGTAATGTGCCTCCTGCTAAACACACTATCGACATGCCTCCTTGGAAACAGGATTGTATGCAGGGCTGGATTAAGATGGCCTGGGGCCCCTAGGCCACAGGTTGCTGTGGGCCCCCCAAGAAGGCAAATTTTGGGACAAATTTACATAGACAGTGTCATAATTACGAGCTAGGAATTAAGAATGGCATGTCCACCAACTGTACTCAACGTGACAGATGAATTTTCCAATATTGCTTCTTGTCACAATTCTGCAATTTATCTACTTTCGGCCAGTCAGGGGGCCCATGGCAGGTGGGGGCCCCTAGGCTGCAGCCATATCTAGCCTGTGTGTTAATCCGGCCCTGATTGTATGATTGCCTACATCACCGGCAGTAATGAAAGGGTTTCCACGGATGCCACAGAAATGGCTTTTACAGTCAAACACAAGAATTAATAGAACATGTTGACGGGGAACAACATCACATCACTTCGTAAGCTAACATTATGTATTTTTGCATCGCCACGCTTTTCAAAGCAAATTATGTTGGCGGTACTTGTGCATTTGTGCAATTTCATATAATCTAATATTGCCTTCTCCCCGTGAAAAACACATACTGTATGACATTCTATTTATTTCAACATGTTGAGATTAAATTAAATGAATTGTGATGAAGAGCGGTTACAAAACTGAGCACTGTGAGAACTTATGGAGGTGTCAGAAATAGCCTGGTACCCTGTGAGCTAAGCTCTATTTTTAGGAGGCACTCAGAGCTCATCCTCTCATCCGCCCTCAAACACACACACACACACACACACCACACACACACACACAGAGACACACAGACACATACACACACACACACACACACACACACACACACACACACACACACACACACACACACACACACAGTCGTAATGTAGATGTGCACACACTGTCACACAAACGCATTCACTCACACGCACACACACACATGCACACACACACAGAGGCTTGCACGCGTGCGCGCACTCACACGCACACGCGCACTCGCGCAGACACACACACACACACACACACACACACACACACACACACACACACACACACACACACACACACACACACACACACACACACACACACACACACACACACACCACAAAGTGCCATCTCTGCGCTCACTTAGGGGAGCTTCTTCTCATCTACATACCAAGGACATTCAAATGCTGCTGTTACATAATTTAATGCGCTGAACTATGCAATGAATATTAAGCAATATGTTTCTATACCTCTTTTTACTTTGTAGATTTCCATAACATGAAAATGTAGTTACTTTTCCCCCTATTTCTTATGCATGTGCCACTGCCACCGCAGAACCTCCACTGTCAGATTGATGTCATTCCACATTGAAGGAAATACATTAAAACACTTCAATGCATCATTCATTCATTTCCATCCGTCTAGGGGCAAAGAGCTCTGCAGCCATGCAGCCATCATTTCAAGCAGACGTGACATGAGGACCTTGGACTGTGTGTATGTGTGTGTGTGTGTGTGTGTGTGTGTGTGTGTGTGTGTGTGTGTGTGTGTGTGTGTGTGTGTGTGTGTGTGTGTGTGTGTGTGTGTGTGTGTGCGTGTGCATGTGTGCGTGCGTGCATGCGCGTGTGTGTGTGCGTGTGTGTGTGTGTGTGTGTGCTTGTGCGTGTGTGTGTGATGGAGAAATGGCATAAAATCTAATCAAACAGTCTTACATATGCACACTTAGCTCAGAAGGAAATGTAATATTCTCTGTACAAATGTAGAGTAGTGGTAGGGAATTGAGAAGAGGTTAGTTCTTGATCCCTGAGGAAACTAAAGCTTCATGATGACAGGGGAGGGGACTGGACGAGTCGATGTTGGTAGGATTATTTCTGCGCACCCCTTTGGTAAGTGTAATTGATTTTACTGCATGTATTAACTGACACAACCCATATGAAAAAGAATTATATGATTCATATACTGCAAACATGCATGTTCCTTACATGAAATCGTATAGAAAAAATGTGCCAGATTTGCAAGAGTCACTTATACTTTTTCTAATATATGTCTATCATGATAGTTGATTATGGCCCCTTTTCGAAAAGAAATACTATATGGAACTTATACGCATGCCATATAACATGACTGCATGCAGTATAAATTCTTATAAGAGTTTGACATGCCAACAATGCATAATACTATATTATATTGACTAAAACATATGAGAAAACTACTATATTCCTATAGAAATAATGCACGTTTTATGTCAAAATCATATTGAAGTCTTATTCAATTTACGTGTGGGACTCTGACCGCTACACCAAAGAGCCAGGCTCGTTGGCATGTTAGTCTGAACACACCCACAACCCTAGTGATGGTCACTCCATCACATTGCCTTCCCCTTCGGGAAGCGCACGCGTGCGCTTCACACACTCATGGTGTCCCTCACGCAACTGCCCATCATGCTTCTCCCATCCAATGTGCCCCATCATCAATGCTTCACCTATCACTGAGGTCCCTCACACGGGGGTAACCAATCCTGGGGGTCCCTCACATGGAATTACGGCTCACACACCATGAGTACGCTTCCGATGGCCTCACGGTACCATCCCACTTCTGACACCATTTATAGCGAAGGGGAGTAGAGTTGCCCAGCTGGGACTTGAACCCAGACCTTCTGGGGTAGTAAACCGGGGCTCTGACCGCTACACCAAAGAGCCAGGCTTGTTGGCATGTTAGTCAGAACACACCCACAACCCTAGTGATGGTCACTCCATCACACGTATGTTCCGTACATGTTCCGTAGTTGGATTTTACAGACTTCCTATATTAAGTTTATATGAAGTTTACAACTTGAAATGTAATATTCGTATATAAATTTTATAAAGTTTATACATTTAATTATATGCAAACCTGATTTAATTTGTACATTTCTTAAACAGTTTCTGACACCAATATTTATATGAATTCTGCACATTTGTCATATGAAGCATGAGACTTTAAATGTAATATTTGTATATAACACAGGCCTAGACAGTCTAAATAAGCTTCCCGGAAAAAAAATCAACCTGACGAAGAACTTCACTCATGATTTTTTATTTGTCTTTCTTGACTGTCACTTTGATTATATATAGGCCTATATTGCCTAAAGACAAATGTGTGTATGTGTGTGTGTGTGTGTGTGTGTGTGTGTGTGTGTGTGGGGGGGGTGTCTGTCCCACATTGTCCCTCCGAAGCATACCCCTTG
This sequence comes from Engraulis encrasicolus, assembly GCF_034702125.1. Lineage (NCBI taxonomy): Eukaryota > Metazoa > Chordata > Actinopteri > Clupeiformes > Engraulidae > Engraulis > Engraulis encrasicolus. Next base: position 41,661,578 of record NC_085878.1, read on the forward strand.
TCCCCCCTTGGACTTATTAGCAGGTGGTCACCCTAGCTGGAAATAAGCTACAACAAATATTGCATGGTGCACCTTTAAATATGGCATACACATAGGGCCTACTGTAACATATACAACAACATGGCACAAATACAGCACACATCTGATTGGCATTCATCCAAAAACAGCACTATTTTCCAATCTTTTTACTTATACGAAATATATAAGCCCATAGTAACATAAATCGTGTATGGCATATATGACTGACAGCACTATTTTCCAATCTTTTTACTTATACGAAATATATAAGCCCATAGTAACATAAATCGTGTATGGCATATACGACTGACAGCACTATTTTCCAATCTTTTTACTTATACGAAATATATAAGCCCATAGTAACATAAATCGTGTATGGCATATATGACTGACAGCACTATTTTCCAATCTTTTTACTTATACGAAATATATAAGCCCATAGTAACATAAATCGTGTATGGCATATATGACTGACAGCACTATTTTCCAATCTTTTTACTTATACAAAATATATAAGCCCATAGTAACATAAATCGTGTATGGCATATATGACTGAAAATGAATAAAAAAAATAGTTAGATTTGTATATGTGGGTTTGTGCCTTGTATGACCCTTATAATATTCTTATGGAACAGATATAATCCATATGCGTTTTTAATAAGACTTTTTCATATGGGAACTAACTGTCAATATGACACAAAGGCAAGTAATGCTAACAAACAGTACCAATGGCTACATTTAGGCTACATGACGTTTTTAATTCCGAATTAATTCGTTCTGTTGAGTTTCCTTTAATCTTTCAGTTAATTCTGAATTGAGAAGTATTTACATGACATTTTCAAAACGGAATTAAGCTTTATTCAGAATTAAAGTGAGTTAATTCTGAATTAAACTTATCAAAATAACGTGTCAAAATAATGACTTTGGCTGAATAGTGTCTATGGTACAGTACACTGCAGTCAGTTATGAAAACCTCTCACATCACATGCAACTGCCAAGGGCAACTCAACCTCTCTCCGGGAGTGTGCTGTGCTGTGTCAGGACATTTTGTGATCTCACCTATTTATTGTTCGAGAAGCAAGTAAGTGTGTGTGTGTGTGTGTGTGTGTGTGTGTGTGTGTGTGTGTGTGTGTGTGTGTGTGTGTGTGTGTGTGTGTGTGTGTGTGTGTGATTATTTCTTGAAAAAATAAATGATAATAATAATAAATAACTAGCCTTCTTTGCATCTGCACTTGTCTGTGCTTTGTATATTTCCTGTGCACTTTGTATCTGCTAGTGATGTTGGCTATGATGTCCTCTTTGAAAGTCGCTTTGGTTATAAAGCGTCTGCCAAATGCAATGTAATGTAATGCAATGTAATGTAATGTAATGTAATATTGTAAGTCAGAGCAGACTGATAGCATAGTAGCAGTACAAAAGAGGAATGGTATATCCTGCATAGGGACCTGCCAGAGCCTCTAGGTTATGCAGGTTATGCAAATAGGTGAATTGCTTAGGTGATATGTGTTCAAGAAAGCAGAGAAGACGAGCACATCAGTGGCACAGGTGCTGGACAAAATAAAATAACTGAAATAAATGATAAATATTGGCAACACTGTTAATGCTCCCAGTTGTTTTAATGGCACCATTAAAAATGACTTGGAGCATTAACAGTGTTGTGGACATTCGTAATTTACTTTAGGTGATATTTGTTCACAGCTTGTTGTGATGGACTATGTAGGGCCTATTCAACCACTCATTCGATAGCAGTCATTTTTATGTCATTCATGGGATTATAGGGCATGGCCATTTTTGCAGTGGTAATTGTCACAACAGAAAGACAGCCATTAGTGTGTTAGCCTTTTCGGAAAATAAAATTCCACACACAGGATACTGTAATTACTTTAAACAAGACTGTGTTGAAAATATTTCATTGCCAGCATTACAGTAAAACATGGAAGATTTCATTCTCACCATTCCTGCTCCTTATTGAAATCACATGTGAATTCCAGAATACTTGAATTAAATTGTTTATACAGGGGCAATTGTTCCTGCTGGACATTTGTTTGGCTTTTGTTTGAGGGCTCAATGTAGTAACTATGGCTGAAATGAGTTGATGGTAGGACAGGAGAGGAGTGGAGAGGAGAGGGGATGGGAGGAAAGAGAGAAGAGAATAGATAAGAAGATAGGAGAGGAAAGGAGAGGTGTCATGAAAACAGATGAGGAGAGGAGAGGAGAGAGAAGAGCTGAGGAGAAGAGACGAGAAGAGAAGAGAAGAGAAGAGAGGAAAGGAGAGGAGTGATGAAATCACGAAGAGAGGAGAGAGCAGAGCTGAGCTGAGGAGAAGAGAAGAGGAGAGAATAGAAGAGACGAGAAGAGAAGAGAAGAGAAGAGAAGAGAAGAGAAGAGAAGAGAAGAGAAGAGAAGAGAAGGGAAGAGAAGGGGAAGTGAATGGTGACCCATCCATGCTTGGCAGAACAAAGACTTGCCAGCCTGCTGGGAATTTAAATTACAAAATTATCATCCCCAATTTAATATTAAAAAGGATAATTACACTCTTATTAGAGACCACAGTCACTGGCTACCCTCTATTGATTCCAGCTAAGCAGTCACACTTCCATGGAACAACAAGACGGGTACCTGTTGGCTTGAAACAGTAAACAAGGTCTTGCTGAATACTCAGAGCGGCGATTACAGTGACTATCTCTTTGTCCAATACACTGTTCGGATATTAAAATGACTTCATGTGGACTCATGCCAATAAATCCTGTTCATTTTCCTTTGGCGCTCGCTAGCACAGACTGGCAACGCATGGCCCTTGCTTGCATCAGCCTTGCCTGGTGTCATGTGGTGATCAGTGGACCTGCTAATCCAGACAAAAAGCGCTCACAGAAATGGCCCTGTTGCATGAACCGTAGCAGAAAATGACACCCACCATGATGTTGAGCTATTCTAAAAGGGTAAAAGGTGCAATCTGTCTGTAGCTGGATTTCCCCTGTTTTATTAAGTATATAAGTAATTGAGATGGGTTTTTCTTATCTTAAACCTTAACCTAATTTTTATTTTTTATCATTCTAGATGTTGAATGCTTAATGGTTTTTGTAACATTTGCCATATTTACCTGAGTAGGCCTATTCTTTTGAAAAGGCAATGTTCATTCGCCAAACTTTAGCGTGTACATACAGAAGGGGAGCCTAATATATTCTGCAACATTGTCTCTATTTCCTGTAGCCTATGTCCAAAGAGTGATGGCATGCATTTAGGGTCGGCCATCTTGGGTCATCGGTTTAGCACTTGTATACAGTAGAGAGATAATGGTGTGAGATGCTAGGAAATTGGCAAATGAAAAATGGCATCCTGGCCTGGAAACATGGGCAGCACATACAGTAATAATGCAGAGTAAATGTTGCAGTGTTAATTCCACACTCAGAGAGCATACTCCAGATTGAATTGCCCCCCAGAGTACTCTCTAACCGGGCGAATAGCCCGGCCGCGACGAGATTCAAGCGACAGAGAATTGCTTCGGTGTAGCAAGAGCGATACGAGCGATTGAAGCGACTAGAGTATGTCCGTTAAAAGCAGAATGCAAGCATTCTAAAAATCTCATTGGCTGTGCCGGCTGTCGCCAAACCACGTCATAGCTAATTTGCATAATATTCCCAGGAGTTCAACTACAAATTGTAGCTCGCGTCACGTGAATCGGACATACTCACTTCAATCTCCCGAATCGCTTTTGTCGCGCGACTTAATACAAAGTCAATTACTTCCATCGCTCGCCTCGCTCAGGTCGCGGCCGGTGTATTTGTGCGGTAAGTGTTGAGTCTCTCTCTCTCTCTCTCTCTCTCTCTCTCTCTTTCTCTCTCTCTCCTCTCTCCTTCACTCTGTCTGTCTCTGTCTCTCTCTCCATCATTTCTGTATCTCTCCATCTTGCTATCTCACACTCTGTTTCCCTATGCCCACTTCTCTCTCTCTGCTCCGTTACTCTATGTCCCCCTTTTTCTCTCTCTCTCTCTCTCTCTCTCTCTCTCTCTCTCTCTGCTCTGTGTGCAGGAGTGATGGAGATTTATCTCCTATTGCCCTTGACTGACTCTCGTGTTGTGTAGCAGCCAGTTGCATCTTCCCGCTGCCTCCGCCAAATAAAAGGCAGCTGTGAGTGTTTGCCGCTCTGTCAGGGAGGAGAACAAAACATAAATCATACAGCAGCAGTAAGGAGCGCCAGCACCAGCAGCAGCCAGCAGCAGTACGCAGCGCTACATGGAGCCTGTTTACAGGGAAGCTGACAAGAGGGGACAAAGGGGTCCGTTGTCCCGGGCCCAGGGAGACGAGGGGCCCAGGGAGACGAGGGGCCCAGGAATGGGTCCTCATTACATCAATGTATGTATTGGGTGGAGGGCCCTTTCAGATGGCTTTGTCCTGGGCCCGGCCAAAGCTGTCAGCGGCCCTGCCTGTTTAGGTTTTGGCGCTCTGCAAATATTCTTTCATGACCCGGCGTGGCGTGCCTGTACTGCGTGAGAAAGGGAGGCATAAACAAGAGAAAGGAAGGAGGTAAAGATGTCACCGACAGGCAGGCTTGTGTTGCCTGACTGCCTGCCTGCCTGCCTGTATCCGCCCTTCAGACTGAGGGAATGTCATTCCCCCCCTTCCTAACATCCAAACCATCACTACCACCGCCACCGCCACCTCCACCTCCACTACCACACCACTCCAACCCTCCCAAGGCCCGACTGCAGACTGCAGGAATGTCACCCCTATGCCACCACCACCACCACCATCCCACACCAATCCCCACCACTACCTCCTCCACTATCATCCCCCTTCCCCAACACAACACACCTCCATCAACTCCCAATCCCACACCCTCACCCCCCACCCCTCCGCATTAATCCCCCCATGGCCCATCAACCTTCCTGTGTCCCGACCTCTGAGTCTGGGCTGCACTCGATTTCCCTGCCAAGCCATTAAATGTCAGCCTACACATCACATCCACTAACGAGTCGCTTACACTGTATGAGAGGGCGGCACTCTTCCCCCCGTAGGCCTCTCAAAATTTCACAATCCAGGTCAAGACCTTGGCAATTGCACAGTCTGTGAAAAGGGCGCTGTGGACGCTCACAGGGACGGACGCTCACAGCTCTGACTGCATGGGCCCGAGACATCCGATAGTCATCTGACCACATAATACATACAATGCAATGAGAACCTAGTTTTGGGGGCCCTCTCTCCCTACCTGGGCCCGGGACAACTGACCCCTTTGTCCCTCTTTGTTGGTTTCCCTGGCCCCATACATTTCAATGGAGTAGGCGGACGGACGCAGAAGGGCGGTGAGGTTAGAAATCCGGGCGGCGCTCCTACTCCATAAAGGTTGCCTTTCCATTAAGACAGACAAAAAAATAATGTGGATATTACAACAACAACAGAGGCAGCAGTGAAGCGGTTTGGATCAAAAGAGAGAGAGAGAGAGAGAAGAACACCATTAAGGTCATGGGCATTATATTGATTGGAGCCAATTTACAGCAATTGACTCCTATACGTAGCTCACATCACATCACATTACATTACATTACATTACATTGCATTTGGCAGACGCTTTATAACCAAAGCGACTTTCAAAAGAGGACATAATCAAGCCAACATCACAAGCAAATACAAAGTGCACAGGAAATATACAGAACAACAAGTGCAGTTGCAAAGGGGGGTTAGTTTTTTTGTTTTGTTTTTTTGTTTTTTAGATTAAAGGATAGTTCCGGCGTAAAATGAAAGTTTCACCATCGCTTTCCCATGCCACATAATGTATCTAATGATGAGCCATTCCGGGCAATGCCGCGCCGTTATGGAGTTAGCTAATTTTAAGCTTTTTGGTGAAAAACGCAGCCAATGCATCACGGCGGGGCCAATTATAAGCCCATTATTTTCTTATGTTTCCCCGCTATAAACAACTTCAAAAACGCTACAAACTTCATCACAAAGGTCTCGTCAATCAAACCGAGGCACAGAGAATGTCATCGGACCACACAGTCTTTCACTGGCCAGTGTTTTCAGAGGTATCTCACTGCAACTCTCTGACCCGGATACAGGCTACTCAATCAGGTGGCTAGGTAGGCTAAACATGGTCCGCGGTTCTTACACCGGCTGCGACCGTAAAATGAAAAGCTGGAACCCCGACCGTTTTCACCGACTGCCACTGTCTAAACCAGCCTTATTACGGGAATGGCTAATAGCATTACAGAAGTGAACGAAACTGACCCGGAGGGATCGCTACTACCGTGTGTGCAGGCAGCAGATTTGAAGAGTTGCATGGAGAGTACAGGTAGGCAGACTACTCTTACAAAGTAATTGCAACACGGTATAATATAACATGGATTCAACTTTGTAATAACACACCACTGGTGGTGTACTTACATCTGTAAGAGCACTTCTAGTACGACTTTATAAAATTCCTCCAGCCCTCCTCCATTGCTTAATGGTCCACCATCTGACCTCACGCGCCCTAGTCAATTAGAGTATACTTTACTGAAACTACTCTAGCATGCTTGACATCAACCACATCGAATGCCTCAGGTCGCACAATTTCACAATTTCACTTGCCATCCCGCGCTAGTTTGTTTTGACAGTGTATTTATCTCCTGTAGTGGGCTACATTTACTGCACCTGTAGGCTATGCCTTCCCAAAACAGAGTGCTTGCTGGCAAAGACGCGCGGTGTTGCAACCAGTTTCACAGATTCACAGACAGTCAAGATTCATGAGCCAGACACATTTACACATGTTTCTCTCTCTTCAAACATACCTCCATAGCCATGCGCCTTTTTTGGCACAGCATTCCTCTTTACACGGTTTCGTTTAGGTGTTCCATCTCCCTCACTCCTCTTGTAGCCATCATCCTCGAAATGCTCCCTCCACACACGGTAGTAGCGATCCCTCAGGGTTTTTATGTCAGTTTCGTCCACTTCTAATGCTATTAGCCATTCCCGTAATATGGCTGGTTTAGACAGTGGCAGTCGGTGAAAACGGTCGGGGTTCCAGCTTTTCATTTTACGGTCGCAGCCGGTGTAAGAACCGCGGACCATGTTTAGCCTACCTAGCCACCTGATTGAGTAGCCTGCATCCGGGTCAGAGAGTTGCAACAGTGAGACACCTCTGAAAACACTGGCCAGTGAAAGAGTGTGGTCCGATGATCTTCTCTGTGCCTCGGTTTGATTGACGAGACCTTTGTGATGAAGTGTGTAGCGTTTTTGAAGTTGTTTATAGCGGGGAAACATCAGAAAATAATAGGCCTATAATTGGCCCCGCCATGATGCATTGGCTGCGTTTTTCACCAAAAAGCTTAAAATTACCTAACTTCATAACGGCGCGTCATTGCCCGGAATGGCTCATCATTAGATACATTATGTGGCATAGGAAAGCGATGGTGAAACTTTCATTTTACGCCGGAACTATCCTTTAATAAATAGTACACACACAGCACACTCACAAACACATATACACACACACACACACACAAACTAAACTGAACTAAACTAACTAAACATCATGTCAAGAGTCTGCCCTGGGGCTAGACCAGCTCAAGCATTAGTTTAGTAGCTCCTCTCAAAAGAGGAAGCTCACTTCACTTCACTCTGCAAAGAGAATGGCAGAATACAGTATGTGAAAAATGAAAATCACTATCTCTGCCTGTCTCTATCCTGTCCTAATGGAGACCAGTGCAGTCACGTGTGCAAGTGCCGGGCCGTTTGAAACATCGTTTTGCCCTGGATGAGGGAGGGCATGAGTGAGGAGGGGCAGGGCTGGACTGGGGGAGAAATAGGGCCCGGGCACTTTTGGCTTAAAGGGGCCCCTCATAATTAGCGGCGCAGAACGGAATCAACTGGTGGGCCCTGCTAGCCAGGCCGTGCACTCCTAGTAACGCAACACCTTTGGAGTTGCTTCTAGTCAGGCCAAGAGCAATACAATATAATTTCAGATCTCCCGGAAAATCAGGAACTTCTCACACTTTGTCGGGAAGCAAACAACTAATTAGCAAAGGGAGGGGGGCGGGGCGTGTTAACCATGCCGTTTGGGAAATGTTAATTGTTATGCTCTTGGTCAGACCAAGTCTCGAAGAGATTTGAAAGTCGATGATAATCAGGCTAGGGCCCTGCACCCTTTCAGGCCCATATTTTCAGAAATGTAAAAACATTAAAAAAAAAACCCACAAGGGTGCAGGGCCCACTGGGAAATGCGGGCTATACCAGATGGCCAGTCCGGCCCTGGTGAGGGGGTCAGAATGCAGGGGGACTTGGGGACCACTTAGTAGGAGGAGTTTAACCTGCGCTGCGCTGTGCCCCTGTGCATCAGAATATCATCACCGCTCACTATGGGCTAACCAGACAAATGAGGACCAGAGGGAGTCAACTCAACCTTGGCTGTGTGTAGGCCTACAGTTTATGTGTGCACAGTCTGTGTGTGTGTGTGTGTGTGTGTGTGTGTGTGTGTGTGTGTGTGTGTGTGTGTGTGTGTGTGTGTGTGTGCGCATGTGTAAGCGCATGCCCACGTCTGTGTGTGTCTGTGTGTACTGTATGTGTGTGCACTTGTGGCCCTGCACTTATATATGACTGTGCACAATGTGCGCGCGTGCGTGTGTGTGCATGTGTGTGTCAATGAAGGCCAGAACTCAGCGGCAGTCAGTTTACTTACTGATGTGATATTTTGAAAAGAATGAATATTCACCGTACACACTAGAGCTGATTAAAACCCGGATGATCCGTTTGGAGAGCCGGACAGACCGGATGGCTGTCATGCATTGATCCGCCAAAGGCGGGTCAGATGGCATTTCATTAATATGTCAACAAAATGGCAGTTACAGCGCGAGAAATAGAATACATCTAGTTGACTACAACAGCCATTCTCTAATCTCTCTAGTATGCTGTTCAGTCACGAACACTCACTGAGTAAAACGGAACCAACTCCCGCCTCGTCTTTCATCGAGCCTGATTGATCCGTCCTGCCTGTTGTTGTGACCAATTGAGTCACTCCCCTCGTCCGAGTCAGCAGCGGCGACTCGATGAGACGAATCCTAACTGAGTTGTTGGTAGCAGCTAATTCCCTACGGATCGGATCAACGCTTAAGTTTCGTTTTTGCCACGAGTGTGCAAGGCAACTCGCAGCGGAAGCGAGTGGTCATCTGCTGCTCGCCTCCTGTCTATCCCTGCTCAACTAGACTTCTGCTCCCAAATATTTGACTTTTAGTCTTCTTAAATACAAACATTGCCCCCCCCAGCCAAGCTGCTGTGCCCCCCCTGGGCCTATTCACCTAAACATGCTGGTCATTAATATGCAACAAATGAGTATTTTTTTCTGAATACAGTAAATATAAAGTATAAGATAAAATGCCACCAGTGCTTAACCACCATAGCCCTAATAAAGAAATAAATGAATAGGCTACACTATTTAGACATTGTCAGACCTAAATGTGAAATAATAAGTGAACAGTGATCCCTTGAAATAATGGGATTGTCCCGTATTTAGAAACAAAAGTACTGTTCCTTATAGAGCTGAAACTGTGCCCACAATTTGGTTAAAATGCAGGAAGTTGCATCTAAGAAATACAAAATTTTCTGGGGGAGGACCCCCATACCCCCCGCCAAGGTGCCCCCCCATACTCCATCAAATGCCCGTCCAATGACTTGGTTCTGCAGCCGGCTCTGTTCCAAATCAAAAGCTTTCTCACTATTCACCAGCAGAGATTTTACACACTTCTACACACATTGCTGACCTTTCATTATTAGTGAGTCTACAGTTCAAGCACATTATTTAAATCCATTCTCGGAGTTCCAAGTATTTTCACTAGAAAGCATTGCTTTTTCATTCAGCACTCAGCGCCTAGCTACTGTAGACCAATGTTTCCGAAACGTTTTTGTCTTGCGTACCCCCTAAAACCTTTTTGTCATGCAATGAATGGGCCTACCCTCTCACCCATGCTCTATATCTTCCTCTATGCTAAAGTGACTTATGTACAATACATTTTTATTATTATATGTTCCCACCCACCCCCATGTGCTTGCATACCCCTCATGGTACACGTACCTTTGGTTGGGAAACCCTGTTGTAGACACTCCCTGGGGATGGTTTATGCATCTGACAGAAAACAAGACCAAGGAAAGGGTGCATTAAATCTCCATAATAAAGTCTTTCAGTGTTAAAATACAGAATGTTTTTTTCTGTGGAATATAGAACACATTCTTGTGAATGTTGTGTAACTTATGATGTTTTTATGAAAGTCATAACTGAAGGGCAAAACAGCCTGTTTGGAAGATTTCTTCTTACACATCTTGTCTCAGTCTCCTTTGAAGGCCGAGTGAGTTTGGAGTGCTACCAGTGCATCATTATGAATTCTTCCAGACTTTTTGATGTCTTGTTTTAAGGTGGTTCTCTAGGGCACTACCTTGGGTAACTTGTTTATGTTCACAGTTCTCCTACAGTCAAGAATGAAACACATTTCTGTTATACATACTGAACTGCATATTTTTGCCCTTAAAATAATGTTTCATTTTAAAATATTTTCAGTGTTTCGTCAAAATAGCATGAAAGACAATGAGGTTCACTTTGTCACTCACAGTGGTCTATAAGGGTACGCTGTCTGTCATTTCTGTAAGAGATTTTCTATAACTTGTAACAATAGTGCTACAGGAGTACTTTGGTTTGTCTCAAGTTAATTTTTAAATTGATTTTAATTATTATATTTATTAGTTATTGTACTCTCATTTTGATACTTTTGAAGTGCCTTAGAGCTAAGATGGCCCGCCGGTCATCTTTAACCTTGAGAATTACAGTCGAACAACATACAGTAAGGTCGTGTCTCAAATGCCGTACTTGTGCACTTCGGGCACTGATTTTCAGTGCCTAGGGCGCTCAGGCTGAAATTTTCAGTTGAGCCAGTGCACTGAAATTGCCAGGATGATCCCCTAAAAATGGTGGAAAAATGCAGTGCTTGAATGATGGACACTGCACGCACTAAACGGCGGCCATGTTGACAATGACACGGAGGAAATGTGGCATTCAGTTCAGTAGAAGAGTTAGGTCAACAGTCTCCTAATTCTGTAAGTAATGTTGATGGGACACCAACCTTTTCATACAAACTTAAGTATTGGATGTGTGATTGTTGTCCTTTGGGGTGAAGGAAATGGAAATACAAGCAGCAGACGCTGTGCGTTGTAAACAGTAGCCAACTGATATTTTGGCCAACTAATGCCATGGCCAGCCTTCACTTCCAGCGAGGGCACAGTGCATAGTGCTCAAATTTTTCCACGACACTATGCACTAAAGACCTCAGTGCACTGTGCACTGACTGTCAGTGCACTGACAAAAGTGCGTCATTTGAGACATAGCCTAATTGTTTGATGGACCTGGCTCTGCTATGAGCCTTTCTGTTAGCCTGCTAACGTGCCCTTCTAACACTATTCGCTAAACCTGCCTGCCTCCTTGCCTGTCAGTCATCTTCCAGCAGACTAACTTTCGAGGTGTTTTCAAGCAGGACCTTCCCAGGAGCAATCATGATGCAGTCAAGGAAACATGGCCCCAAATCAGTAGCTCCTACTGGAAAGAAATATCCAATTCAAATATATTTGTACACAACTGTGTGTCCTGCATCTCTGAACACAACTCCACAACTATCCGAGAAGCGGCTTGCACCTAAGGATGTACTCATACTATTTTCATTAGAGCATAACATTATCCTCAATTTGCCTTTCTCATAATTATGTCAAGCAAAGTCCATTTTTGATGAAAGCCAGTATAAACTAATACTGATTTTAGGTAGAAATCCGTGGATTGTGGGTTTATTCGGGTACAGGTCTTTTCGTCGAATGGATTCTTGAGAGGGGACCATTCGAACAAAACGTTGGACCATTAGTATAAGGCAGGGGATCTTTAGTCGAGGACGGTCCGTCTACCGCAAAAGCCTACGAAAGGTCCTTAAAATTGAACTAAAGATCCTTAGGTTTCAACTAAAGGTCCCTTCAGTCTGCCTATATTAGAAATGTAAATCAGCTTTTTTAATGCGGGTTTTCTTAGAATCAGCTTTTTAATGCTCATTTTAACGGTTTTGTCTATTTAACCCTATACTGCACGCATTATTATCCCATCATGGAAAAAAATCTTGCTGTGGTTTTTGTCACATAAAATGAACTTCTTAAGACATATTTGCAATTTTTTTCAAAAAAAAGTTTTTTTGGGGGGTACTTTTAGGTTTGTTGCCATATGGCAACATTGTGCAGTTACGGAAAGGATCCAGTGTACATTTTTACTCCAAGACCAAACAAGGGTCATACAACATTATGGATTATTTTATAGGAATGTAATTGTTTTTTCTCAGAAAAACATTGAAAGTTTACCCACAAGTTCGAGGGAGTTATTTAACACATTTTTGCCATTGAGAGAACAAGTGAATACTGTTTATTATATCCACGAAAAACAGTATTTCAGTGGTATTACGTTGACCAACCACCAATGAATATATTAGGTATTAACACAATATCTCTGCATAGATTTGCACAAAAATGTGTATGGTAACTGTCTATAATATGTACATGAACTGATTTAATTTCGGAAGCCAACACTTTCAAGATGGCCGACATCCAAGATGGCCGATTTGCGGGCCAGGCATCTTTCAACATAACTGACAGTTTATTTGTCATAACTTTTGAATGGATGCTTGGATTTACACTAAACCTTGTGTGATAACACTCTATAATGAGTAAATAAGCCATGTAAAATTGTGAGGCCAGTGCTTTCAAGATAGCTGACTTTCAAGATGGCTGACTTTGAAGTTGGCAATCTTTCGAGGCGGCCTACCTTTTGTTTACGCCACAATTTTTCAATGGGTGCTTGGATTTGCAGTAAATCTTGTGTGTTAATAATAAAATTGGTTCATGAGCTGTTTGAAATTTGGATATTATGCTTTTAAAATGGCTGACTTTCAAAATGGTTGACTTTGTACAACATTTTTTGATCGGGTTGACAGATTTGCACAAACGTTGTGTGCTAATTAGCCTATTTATAACAGACAAATGAAGTCAAAACATTTTGGAGGCTTAAAATGGTCAAGATGACAGTAGCTTCATGCTCTAATCTGGGGTTTGGGGATTTTTGTGGTATACCTTTGGCAGTCTGGGGAAGCTGCATAGGCCTTGTTCGCTTTTCTGCATGTACTCAGAGTGAAAGCTCATAAAACAGTTCTGTACACCTATTATAACATTTTTAATGTTCATTACAGACTGCCATTTACACTAATTATAAATATTATCAGTTATCAATCATTCAATCAATAAATTAATAAATTAATCAATCAATTAGAATTGGGTATTTGTATCAATACACTTTCCCTATTGACCGTCTTGTTCCATTACCGCACAATGTTGCCGTATGGCAACATACCTATTTTTCAACATAAAAAGGAAATAATTTTTAGTTGAAAACAAAACAAATGGTGAAAACAGATCATGACTAACTATAGATCATCCCAATATTTTTTAAATTTTGTAAATATTGCAAAAAGTGTGAAAAATCTTGGCTAATGCCAGAGCAATCTGTCAAGGAGACACATTCATGTACAGTGAGGGAAAGAGCGAGCCTGGGGTAGTGTGTGGTGTCATGTGATGTCAACAAACCACATAATTGGATAAAACAAGGCCACAGTTTCAATATGAAAACCAATCAGTGTCTATTATTTATATTTAAATACCAGGAAATGTCAAAAGAATGGTATGTTGCCATATGGCAACACCGTGCAGTATAGGGTTAAATATGTTCATTTTAACGGTTTTGTCTAGCCTATTTAAATAGGCCTAAATCAGCTGTTAAGTTTTGTTTTTTGTTGATTTAAACATGTAAATCTATAAATAAAATGTACTTACTCGTTTTTACTGGTATGTTGTTGTTGTTTTTACGATTACGTCGTTACATTTTTTGACAATTTAGCCTACGTTTACGCCCTTACATTTTTTGACAACAAAGTTCGGCATGAACCAGAACACTAGGCTTATGTAACAGTGTTGAAAACATTAAAGAACCCATGCACCTGTGTTAAGTCCATGGCTACAGTAAAGAGAGAGAGAGAGAGAGAGAGAGAAGTTAAATCGTTACATTAACACTGCATAGGAGCGCGCTCTCTCTCGCTCTCTCTGCCCAGCGAGGCAATGTTCTTGGGCGGTAACTTTTTAGATGCGAAGCACCAGCAACAAGAGAATGCTGTCTGCCGACACTTTGATGTTTCTGATTCTGAATGACAACAAAGTTCGCGCATGAGCCAGAGCACTATGCATATAACAGTGTTGAAAACATTACAGAACCCATGCTGTGTTAAGTCCATGGCTAGGCCTACAGTAAAGAGAGAGAGAGAGAGAGAAGTTAAATCGTTACATTAACACTGGACCGCTCTCTCTCTCTCTCTCTCTCTCTCTCTCTCTGCCCGGCGAGGCAATGTTCTTGGGCTATAGTTTTATTAATTGAATAAGCTGGTAGCTGCCTATTTTGTTTCATAGCCTGTCTTTTATTGTTGGAAATCGTCCATCGATCCAGTCAGGCTGCCTATTTTATATCCTATTATTCCCGTGTGTCCTAGGCCTATTTCTTTTGTTCGAAGTCTAAATATATAACTAATATATAACTGATTTAGGCTACCCGCGATTCATATAGGCCTAGGCCTAATAATGGCACAAACTGAATGACAATAAATAGTTCGCGCATGAGGCAGAAAAAATAACAGTGTCGGAAAACATTATAGAACCCCTGCACCCGTGTTAAGTCCATGGCTACAGTAAAACAAAAACAAAAACACTAAGAGCGAGAGAGAGAAGTGAAATCGCTATATTAACACTGCATAGGAGCGCGTTCTCTCTCTCTCTCTCTAGTAATGTATCTAGTAGGCCTATCTAGTAATCTAGTATGTAAATCAACTGTTTTTTTTGCTGTTTTCAGATGTGCTTCATAAATAAAATGTACTTAGGCCTACTCATTTTAACTGGTATGTTGTCGGTTTTATGTAAAGTTTATGCCGTTACATTTTTTGACAATTATCTAGGTTACTTTCTACTCCTTACATTTCTGGAACAATATTTGAGAAGCTTTTTTTCACTTTTACGCCGTTACTTTACTCCGTTACATTTTTTGACAAATATCTGTAGGCCTATGTTACTTTCTACTCCTTACATTTCTGGAACAGTATTTGAGTAGGCCCTAGCCCCAGCTGCGGGCAGAGAGGCGGGAATCGCTTTGAATCAGGGCAGCGTGCGTCTACTGAGCACATTTGGTTGTCATGCAGCGAGTTTTCTGACTTTCCGGTAACTTTTTAGATGAACGCTTCTAGCTACCGTCTTCTGTAGGTCTGGAATATACCTACGTGTGGAGTAGGCCTAGAGGTGCGCGGTGGATGTATTATTTCATCCGCAACCGCTTCTTAGAATTTCTAATCCACCTGCTATCCACCCGCCCTAATGTTTTTTCTCCAATTTCCAAAACCGAATCCACCCGCCATCCGCCTATTAGTTTTTAGTATTTAAGATGCCTGAGGCACATAGTCGATCGTCTTTTTCAAGCAGTGCAGGTCATTTACATCTTGCCAGCCTGTTTTAAAAAAATCTCTAACTTATAGCGATTCCCAAGTTGTCTCCACCCATTGCACAAACGTGCGGATGCTTTAATGCAGCCTACATTTTAGCAGTTTAAATACCTCCAGTCCAAGCAGCACAATCGAAACTATTGGCTATCTAGCTTACAATTTTGGCTGGTATCCAATAAGACGAGTCAAGTGACAGTAGAGTCTTGCAAAGAGTGCAGATAATTACGACGCGCGTGTGTGTGTGAGCGAGAGAGGGAGAGAGAGGGAGCGATTCCAAACTTGTCTCCATCCATCGCACAACGTGAAAGCTAATGTGTATGCTTTAATGCAGCCTAAATTGTACCAGTTTTGCCTCCTCTCCAAGCACCTTTTTAAGTGGTGGCAACCATGCATGTTTTCTGTGGAAAACATCAGGTCCTCATGGCGACGCCAGGCTTGCTGAAAACGGCGACAAACACATTCAGAATACACATTTCTTAATGGGAAGTTGTTGAGAACAAAGTGTTCGCTAATGGGCATGAAGTCTTGTCATGCAAATTGCCCTTCCCGCATAGACAAGGCAACCCTTTCAACAGGGCCACGCAGAGTGGACAGTGGAATGCTGCTTGAAATAAGTCGATAATGAATAAAATATTACGCGCAACGTCTACAAGAAAAGTAATGGCTATTATTACCGTTGCGCGTAAAGATGAGGAAGGGATGGATAGATGGATGGATGCTGTCCTATGGAAGGGGCCGTCAAACAGTCTACATGACATCTTCATTAAAGTCGTTAAGTAAGTATCCATAGCCTACTGTGTTTGACGGCCCCATCTTCTTGCAAATATTTACGCGCAACGGTCATAATGGCGTCTCGCACTACACATGCTCGGATGATGCCAGAGGCGAATAGCAAACAGCCAAATTAAGGCATATTCGACATAGACTACCACGACAAGTTACCGTTTGGGTCGCAGTTGGATGTTTATTCAGTAGAATTATGTGCGTAATATCAGCTCCATCCACCAAATGCAGCACAATCCCCGTTACTTTCACGTGAGGTTCAAATGGACATTACTCGACAAAATGCAAGTCTGGGTACCAACAACTGAAGTAGGCTACAACATAGAATATGTACCACATATAGGGGTATTTTCATTTTCAGTCCTTTATGTGCGTTATGCCCAGCTTTTATTGAATACAGCGCAGGTTTTGAAGTTCACCAAACGAGCATCAACTTTGTGCAAGTCATTAAAACTCTTTTTTTTTACCAGCACTGACCTGTACACTGTTTCATTTATTAACTAATTGCACTTTCTGCCTTCTCGTTTCACATGTGATAAATCCACTTAGTATGCTTTATCCAATTAGCCATGGATGCAGGATCATTCACTGGACTGGACACTATTGTAAGAGGTGAAATTTAGACCACGATTCAGGAACGACAGACAACGGGAGTAAAGGTTATGGTAGTTTTATTTTTACAATTTCATAAAATACAATTAGGAGGGAAAACCACCACAATATCCATGCAACCAGCAGCGTCTGTAAACTGCTATCTTCTTTGAATAAATGAATAAATAATCACAATCTGGAGACACTCTGACGATAGTAGCCTACAAAAGTTAAGTTAAGTTAAGTTACACACTCAGCCACTGCTGCCGGACGTTGGCTCGTCAATTACTTAATCAACTATAACACGCGCAATAGCCTACCCAAATGCAACTTACACACAGTTCCCAAAGCTACCGGCCGCGCGCAATGGATACCTACAGCAGCCCTGCCCCACCCCAGCGTGTAGCGCACAAGTCTACACTTTTGTCCGAATGTTGTTATTTCAAGAAAGCAAACTGTCACTGTCCGCCGGCCGCTGTCGTGACATATTTTATTAACACTAGTATGTGAGTAACAAGTGAGGAGTTCCTTGATAGTTTCCTTAAGGGTGAAGTAGCCTGGAATACTGTCGCAGATCAGATAGAAATGATCCTGTTATGAACCCGAGTTTAGTAGATATCGCGCAGTGAACGAGGCAGCCTGCAAACAGTTTGAAGCGCAATGTGGCTGTAACAAGTTAGAAAGTAGCCAAACTCTGTTGCTTGTTAACCTTTTTAAATTATGCGCGTAATGGTGGGGTGGCGTCCGCGCCAATGTAATATTCTGAGCGTATTGCTCGGTGCGTAATTCCAAGAGCAGCACGAAAAGGAAGAAAAGGAAGATGATGGGCTGACCGAAACGTTTGTCCCCTGTCTGTCGGTTTTATTTACTTTTTTCGGCTTTGTTTAATACAGTTTTTGATTCTGCATTCAGCTCCAGTGTGCTACTCCTTTCTTTCTTTTTAAATTATGAGCGTTCCACGAACTATCTTTCTTTGCGCACGCTATAAAATGGCAATAAACATGTTACTATAAACTACTGGTTTACTATGTAGGCCTATGCTTTCTAATGTTGGTAAAGGCGGCATAAGCGGGATAATGTATTGTCCACACGTGACTACGGAAAATATATTTCCTTCGAAGCGGAATAACAGCACTCCTCCTTCGGCATTGGGGGTGTTATTCGCCCCGTAGGAAAATATTTGTAGTCTAGGTGTAGTCTACTTTTTTGAAGTGGGTATACTGTATATTCTCGCATTTTTTGAAGTGGGTATACTGTATATATTTATGCCATTCTAAATAATGGATCAATCAATTTTAAATTGGTATACTGAATCCCCTAAAATTTAGAAGTGGGTATACTCCGTATACCTGCGTTCTACCACTGCGTGTGGACAATACATTATCCCTTACCTTTAAAGCTGTTGTAGGCCTACATTTTAAAAAAAATCGTCGATATTGTAGCGGTGCAACCGACTTTAGTTTTAAGTTATGAGATGGGCGCCAGTCAGGCAGCAATAAGACTGCCGTTACCTTTCCAAAAATGAATACAAATCAGTGACCAACACATTAGAAATAACTCAGATCATCACAACGAATATCTTGTCTTATTTTTAGTAGTGCACTTTTGCAAAACCCTTGTTTGCAGACTTGTGCGCTTGTTCTCAATTTGGAACAGCTCACATCACTATTTTTCATACTGTATTTATGATTAAAAAAAAAGAGCTTGCATTGACACGCTGTTTTCATTTCGCATTTCTTTCAAGTTCATTTGGCATGCTTTATGGAATTAAGCATGGTGGACCATTCATAAGACCTCATTCTAAGATATCTGTTTTTATAACGAATATAGGCCTAGATGCATACAGTAGAACAAATAACGTAACAGTGATGCGTTAATCCAGGACCAGTTTGACGTCTTAGGACAATTGTAAATGGCAGCTTTTGATTCTGCATTCAGCTCCAGTGTGCGACTCCTTTCTTTGTTTTTATATCTTTTTATATCTTTCTTTTCTATCTTTCTTTGCGCACGCTATAAAATGGCAATAAACCTGTTACTATAAACTACTGGTTAACTGTGTATTCTATGCTTTCTAATGTTGGTAAAGGCGGGATAAGCGGGATAATGTATTGTCCACATGACTACGGAAATACAGTATATTTCCTTCGGAGCGGAATAACAGCTCTCTGCCTTCGGCATCGGGGGTCTTATTCGTCCCGTATAGGCAATATTTTCTTATAGTCATGTGGGACAATACATTATCCCTTACCTTTAAATTAGCCTACTGTTGTAAGCCTACATTTTAAAACATTTCGTCGGTATTGTAGCGGTGGTGCAACCGACTGTTTTAAGTTATGACATGGGTGCCAGCTAGGCAACAATAAGACTGCCTTTACCTTTCCAAAAATGAATACAAATCAGTAACCAACACATTAGAAATAACTCAGATATATATATATATAGACAGATGTAGTGCACAGGGGGTAACGCTGCTATCTCACTCCGGAGGAGGCAGAGGCAGTCCGCTACGATATAGTATATTTATAAAATAGGCTATGAAATGGCCTAATGATAAAAAACTGAACTAAAATGAAAAATTAATTAAAAAAAAATAGAGACGCACGCACGCACTTTCTACACGGTTCGATTTTTGTTTTCATTGCATTGTGGTGGTAGGCACACAAGTTTGATAAAATATAAAAATAATAGGCTAATAAAATAGGCAGACTAAACTAAACATCTGCCCAGTTAAACGAAAGGTCTGCATGGGTTGAACGTAACGTCCTTAGGTCTTCGACGAAAAATCCTCAGGTACTGCACGAAACGCCCCATGCCTTCTACTAATGGTCCAACGTTTTGTTCGAATGGTCCCCTCTCAACAATTCATTACACGAATCGTCTCGAATTCGTTTATTCCTATGCCACCAGATGCAGCTGATACCTGCTTCGAATGAATTGAATTGAGGGTTTCACGTGAAACAGGCTTATAGCAGTAGTCACTTGAGCATTTGGTTGACACCATTGCATTCTGGGCCACGCTACACTGATACTCTCTGAATAGGTGGACTTAGACATTATTCATGTACTGTGATCTCTGACAAGGCCTGTGAGCTCCATTTAACATTCAAACGGACCGTAAATAATTGTTACATCAATGAAATATGCCCTTATGCATTACTGTACACGTTTTCTAGATTACAGCTACTCACCCGTGCCTAACTCGGTATAGCTTATGGTAATGTTATCCGGTGTGTGTTTAAACCAAGGCACCAGACATAACCTCAAACATACCTACTACTATATGTAAATGACCTGTATTGATGAACCATGACAGGCTCATGTTTGTGTTCTTATACAAAGTCACTTCCTGGAGTCACGATAACACAGAGGGTGTATTCCAATATGCAACCTTGCATCCTCCATTTGTGCTCGTACCAGGAAGTAATACGTTGTGGTGACATCACTGACAACAGCATTATATTTCAATATCTTGCAAAATCTCAATTGTAAAGTCATTTTCTCATTTGCAAACTGGATGGTGAATGAAGAGTAGTCTCCCAAAAATTGTTTTGGCTAGGCTGACAGCGGGGAAACATGATTGATTTCTCCACAGAGGCGGGGCATCAGCAAAACATGAGGTCACAAGCACAAGTGGAGGACGCGAGGTTGCATATTGGAATGCACCCACAGGGAGGGTCACCAACCCTGGGTCAGTCTGCAGTGAGGACCAGTCACAAAGCCACACGCCACATTATCATCATCAATATCATTTTCACATCATACACGTGTTAGCAGTCCAAAACGGATCATCTCCGTTGCTTCTCCCCCACTTTGCTCTCATTACATTGCATTTGGCAGACGCTTTTTAACCAAAGCGAAGAACAATGGAGAACATAGTCATAGCCAACATCACTCTAAGATACAAAGTGCACAGGAAATATACAGAACAACCAGCACGGATGCTAAGTAGGGTTCGTTTTTTTAACATTAGCATAGAAAGAGGGGATGTCTGCGTTTCAGCCTTGGTGGTGCTCACCGTCGAGGACAGCAGTATAAAGACAAGCTGGGCTACTTCACAGTGACTAGACCCAGAGATGACTGGAGCACTCAGCAACTTTTTTAGAGGTTTTTTATTTTGGTGCACAAAATGACTGACGTTTCGGCGCACCTCCGCCTTCCTCAGAGTCAAACCATACTGGTGATACCACAGTCAAAATAAAGACATCTTCCCTCCCTTCTGCTTTGGCATTGGTTCTTCAGAAGGGGGTGGGTGTATGTAGTAGTTAACCAGTAAGGGCACTCATGGCAGATCTAACAGTATTAGATCTGCCATGAGTGCCCTTACTGCTCCAGTCATCTCTGGGTCTAGTCACTGTGAAGTAGCCCAGCTTGTCTTTACATTAGCATAGGGTTAAGTAGTAGAGTACATGCACACGTGCACATTATTTCATAGAGTCTATCCCAGGACTGGGGAAGCTAAGCATTAGTGTTGTAGAAAGAGAAGAGCCTTAAGTTGTTTCTTGAAGGTTGAAAGAGATGTGCCTACAGTAGTCTTGCTGCCTCTGGGAGACCGTTCTACTACTGAGCAATAACAACAGAGAACAATCTTGACTGGTATCGCTTGGAGCGAGCCGGTGGCAGAGCCAGATGGCTTGTGTTGGAGGAGCGCAGTTCTCTTCCAGGAATATAAGGCCTTAGTATGTCCTTCAGATAAGCTGGAGCCGTTCCTGCAGTGGTCTTGTAGGCAATGGTCAAGGCCTTGTGCTTGATCCGGGCAGTGATCGGTATTCAGTGCAACTCGATGAATAGAGGAGTAACATGTGTCCTTTTGGGTTAAGTGAATACCAAATATCGCGCCGGATTCTGTACCATCTGCAGTGGTTTTAATGCACAAGCAGGTACACCCTCTAGGAGGGAATTGCAGTAGTCAACGCAGGACATGACAGTGGTCTGAACCAGCCGCTGCGTAGCATATTGGGTCAGAAAGGGTCTGATTTTCTGCATGGCCGACATCTCAAATCGGCAGGCCCGGGCTACTGAATTGATGTGGTTGGAGAATGACAGCTCGTCGTCAATCATGACGCCAAGGTTTTTTGCCTACTTTGTTTGGGGTCACAGTGGCAGAGCCCATCGTGAGGTTCATGTGAATGAGAGAGTGACTTTAGCTGGGTACTAGGAGCTCTGTCATGGAAAGGTTCAGCTGGAGGTGGTGTTCCTTCATCCACGTTGACAGGTCGGTGAGGCAGGCCGGGATTCGTGCCAAGACCCTGGAGTCATCTGGCTGGAATGACAGTACATCTAGGTGTCATCAGTGTAGAAGTGATAGGGGAACCCATGTGTTCGAATGACACATTCCATGTAGGAGGTGTACACATTGCAAACAGAAGGGGACCCAGGCTAGCACATAGGCTATCTCATATCTCAATAACTCAACAGCAACTCAACCAACCACTAAGTGTTGAATTAACACCATCAAACTGACAGTGTACAGTATGCACAATCTTGATTTGCCATCAGCCATTTGGCATTGGTGGTCAGTAGCCTAATTGGCTTCTACCAGGACTGGACTGGTCATAAGGTATACAGGGCATTTGCCTGGTGGACTGTTGATGATTTTGGCCTGGTGCTCACCTCAATGTAGTGGTATATGTTATAAGCCATGTCCCAGACCCTCAGAGGTGTGTGTGTGTGTGTGTGTGTGTGTGTGTGTGTGTGTGTGTGTGTGTGTGTGTGTGTGTGTGTGTGTGTGTCCCTCCCTCCGTCCGTCCGTCCGTGTCTGTCTGTCTGTCTGTCTGTCTGTCTGTCTGTCTGTCTGTCTGTCTGTCTGTCTGTCTGTCTGTCTGCATGTGTGTGCGCGTGCTTTGAGAGTGAGTCACAGACACTCATGGGGGAAAGAAGTGTTTCCTTTTCACCCTCTCATAGGTGACAAGCTTCTAATTGGTGATGTATTCATGTCCCTCAAATCTCAAATTTACATGTGTCTCTGCACATACTGTTGGGCTACCAATAATGCATGCTTTACTGCCTGTCCGCACACACAAGCACGCACGCACACACACGTGCGCGCACACACACACACACGCACACACGCACGCTCGCACGCACTCACGCAGGCGCGCACACACACAAAAAAACACACACTCACACACACACACACACACACACACACACACACACACACACACACACACACACACACACACAGCTGATGTCATATTTCAGACGCGATTTCAGATAATTGTCAGAGTACTGATTATCTTATTGGTGAAATAATATTGAAATAAATATGAAATAATAATTGCTCATGCTATATTTGTCGTAGAAATAAAGACTGCAACTGCAACTAAAACTCAGCTTCACACACTCAGTGAGCAAAACAAAACAATCTGATTGTAAAAGCCCTAATCATGTGAAACATGATTGAAGTTGTCTCAAGTGTATTTGAAGGAATAACTGTAATCATTCATCTGATTAGCGGGTTATTCATTAACGACGGCTCTGTAGACGTTCATTATGAGGCTGTAGTAATAATTAGGGAGCATGTTTATTGATGGTGACTGAGCACCTCGAAAAGCCTCTTTAAACTGGGATTGACATGATGAGTTATCAATACGAGCTCTTATTGACAACGAGGAGGGAAAAAGAAAGTGTTTGTGTACTTCCCCTGCCAAACACAATGACCAAAAATACATCATACAAACACGCACACACACACACACGCACACACAGACACAGACACAAAGATCACACGTATGACTCAAATCTGTGAGCAGGACATGTGCCAATTCTTTTTAGTTTTTTAACATCTACAGATCTAAAAACTAGAAACTGTTTGGATTCTGCCTTCTGCCTTAGAGCCTGCCACACAGTCAATCAGAACAGGTGCTGCCAATACAGGGTTCCATCTCAACTGTCACTTTCTCTCAACATTCTATTCTTAACGAGCAGCTGCACTACCGTTCTAGAAGTCTATTGTTCAGCTCTTCAATGCAATGTGATATAGAGCTTGAAAGTGACGTCACTTCCCCTGATTTCTGGGACCTCAACGGCGTTTTTAGCCGAAAATCGTAGCAT
Organism: Engraulis encrasicolus; assembly: GCF_034702125.1. NCBI lineage: Eukaryota > Metazoa > Chordata > Actinopteri > Clupeiformes > Engraulidae > Engraulis > Engraulis encrasicolus. The sequence continues at coordinate 41,685,592 of NC_085878.1, forward strand.
GTAGGGCCTAATCCAATGGCGGTAATAAAATGATATTTCGATCCCCTTCGAGTTGTGCCACGAGCTCCATATATGTTGTTTCTGATATTTTTGCTTAATTTTTCTTACGAACCGCCAAACTTTTTAGAAAGCTGTGTTTCTTCACATTTTTCATGCCGACGGCCTCGGAACAAAACATTGATACTTCTGCATGAATAATCTTTATCTAGCCTCTTAAACAGCATATTTGTAGCCCAGCGCATATCGTGACTGAGATCAGAAGATATTTACTCGCTACCATGTTGTTAGATGGTCAGCTTAGGTCCCGTGAAACGCGGAACTAAGGGGCGGGACTTTCAAGGTCTATAGTCTTGCTGGAATGCTCTTGGCAGGCAGTTGCTTGGCACCTTGGTAAAAGTGCTGGATTAGCATTATGGAGGTTGGGAGTTCAAATCCCATTCGACGCATGTTGATTTTCAAAATTATATCATATGCAGTGTTCCTTAGCCAGCGCGGAGCTACAACACTTTCAAGATGGCTGAATCCAAGATGGCTAAATTGTTTGGCCCATAACTTCTGACTGGGTGGATGGATTTTTCCAACATTTCTTTTAGATTTGTTTTCTCAATAGTACTTTGTTTTTAATTTAGGGAAAGAGATATCAAAAATAAAACTGCTCATCTCTGCCCTAAAAGGCAAGCCCGCTTCCAGAATTTTCTGTGAGAATGCAATCTAGCTTCCCATTGTTAGACTTGTGTTTTCTTTTGTATTTGAATTACATGTCAAAAACATCTCTTTAGTTTGCTTTGGGGAACGTAAATAAATGTCCATGATTGAAGTCTCATCCAATGTGTTTTTATATCACAAGTATTCATGACAAAAGTGTGATCCACAATTGATTTACATTGTGCAAAGACAAGAACAAGCTAAATGTGTGTATCATTTATACTGCATGTGTGTAGTTGCAGTGTGTGTGTGTGTTGATTACAAATATGTTTGCGTGAAAGATTTGACACAAAAATGCAAACTTTACAGAAGTGTATAGCGTTTTTCCACCTTGTGGTTTTGCAACGCATCTACAGTGCTTTGCTTGTGCACTGTGCAGAGTTGAGGTGACACAGCTGCAGCAGTGCAGAGTACACAGTGATATAGAATTAGCTGCTCTCCAGCCAACACATGTGCCTTGCACAGACAGCGAATTTGACTGATTGACAGGTGATAATAAGACAAGCATTTAGAGTGACATGAAAACAGTTTATGGGTCACGGATAACAGATAAACAGTTCTTCGTGTTGTCGTAAATGCTGGTCTTGTTATCACCTGCCATGCACAATTTCACATCTTCTAGAACAGTGATTCTCAAACTTTTTCAGACCGAGGACCACTTTTTTCCCCAAAAAATGTTCAGGGACCACCTGTGAACAGAATTGACAGTTGACGGGTGCTAATTTGACACTGCTAATTTTGATGCAGATCACATACTTTTTATTCACTTCACATGCATTATGTGGTGATTGTGGTGAAAATAGACTTCAGCTATGCTTATCTTTGTAATAATGTTGCAAATATAGCCTACTGCTAACTAGAAATGACAGCTTCTGCTGAGCCCCCCCCCCCCCCCCCACGAAACCCCAATAATCCCTTTGCCCCCACCCCCACCACCCCC
>NC_085878.1:41694736-41699736 GCF_034702125.1 Engraulis encrasicolus
ACTAATAATACAACAACAATGTGGTTACAAATCAGATGCAGTTTCTTCTGTGACATAAAGAAATAGGTTACACTTTATTTTAATGATTCACTATTACCACATACCACATTGGGTACAGTGTAATAACCAGTGTAACAATATTTTATACCATGTAATACCAGTGTAACACCATGTACCAATTTTGTACTTACAGCTAGGATTAGGGTTAAGGTTGGTACATGGTATAACAATGGTATTACATGACATTAAATATTGTTACACTGGTTATTAGGCCCTACAGTGTACCTAATGTGGTAGATCCACTGTAATAGTGAACCATTAAAATAAAGTTTTACCAAGACATATTTTGTGAAATAGGCCTGCTGTTTGCTATTACAACTTTAGTTCGGACCGCGATCGCATTCACGTTCATTATTTTCCCAACATTTGCTGGAACTGTCAAATAAAATGAGAACTTAAGGGTTATACATTTGATATGATGCACAATAATGTTCACTCTGCTGAAAAATGTATCAAACTGCTAAGCCTATAGGAGACAAGGATCTTCATAAGCTTTTAAACCTGGCAGGGCTGAAACTCGATGCATTACAAATGAGTAAATATCCGTGGTGCTCATTTCTAATTCCCAGTGCTTCAAAAAAATCTACGACATGAAAATGTATGTGTGGGCAAGATTATGTGATGAACCTGGCCATCTCCTTGAAGGACCGAGAGAGGATTTCTGACTGTGATTACTTGACCTACCTGACCTCTAGACCATGCTTGTTGGCATAGTGATTGATTGGCCCTCGTCAGTATTCTTTGATGTTTACAGCTTGTTGTTCAGTGATTGACTGTGTGTTGATCAAGGATGTGCACACACACACACACACACACACACACACACACACACACACACACACACACACACACACACACACACACACACACACACACACACACACACACACAGACATACACACGCACACACATGCAGACACACACATCACATGCATGCATGCACAAACGCACACATGCACACACACTCATTTCATTTGAATAGCCTGCTACAAATTGTGCTAACTACTTTTTTATCAACCATTTCATTACACAATATCGTTCAGCTCTAATTGAGATATTAACATCTACATAGTTCCATTATTTGTGCCCCCAAATGGTGGTGGCCTTTGGTATCATCCCAGAATCCACAATTTGGCTGTGCTTTAGGCCTATTTCAAATCCCCAATTATCTACAAAGTCCCCACTCCAACAAATTCAACAGTAGTTGTTATCTTTTTTAATGTGATTGTTGTGGGCTTTGGTGTTGTGTCAAAGTCAAGTTGATTGTTTTTGTGTCGCTTACTGTGATGGCATAATTGGCCAAAACATAACATTGTGTAGGCTAGGCCTATTGTACAGTAGTCACTCACATCAAACAACTGATGAGGTTCATTGACAATAGGGAAAACCTGGAGGTCCCCTCCTGTAATTCATTCGAAAAACAGAAGTGTATTAGGGCAGCTGTGTTTAATCCTTACAATAATCAAGTGAAATGTCCCTGTTTTTAATGTCAACTCTGCAAGCTCATACTCTAATGGGGCGTGTAACCAAGACAACACAAATTAGCTGCACAGTCGCAGATAGCAAGATGATTAATATGATCTCACAAGGACAGATCCCACGAGGAAACCGCTTTGTTTGGAATTCATATCTGTGTGCTCACAAGAAAGCCTTTAGATTCCCTGGAGTCGAGGAGAGATGGAGAAAGACACTGATTGAGTAAGAGAAGGAGAAATGAGGGTGAGAACCAAGACAACTGCCACACTGCCAGTAGTTCTCAATTAATTCTTTTGCACTTAAACATGAAAGGGGCATGTGCACTCTCCTCGGCTCCTCGTGTTATCCCCTCAATAAACAGACCACTTCGCAGAGATAGAACAGCTACCCTTGGTGGCGCAAGATATTGCTTTGGTAGGCTACTTCACATGTCGCTCTGGTGTTTTAATAGATAGTGTTATGACACGTTTGCATTCCTAATCCATAAACACAAAATTGTTCATCTTCTGAGTCCATGAGTTGAAAAAAGAAATGTTGGTCACCAAACGGGCTTGACGATTTTGTATCAAGGGGCAATAGTTAAATGTGAGTTAGGTGTGCATTGCCTGGAATGAATCAAATAAAACACGCTGGATCAGTTTTTATTTACAAGAGTGTTCGAGACCGTTCACAATAGTTAGAGTGCAGCTTTTCGGAGCGATTACATTATTACCTTGTTCTCCAACGAATCCCCCATTTCAGGGGCGTGGAATGCTCCAAGTAGAAACATTCACCCAGCCGGTAAGAGCGGAGGAGCTTCAGAGAGAAGCAGGTCAAGTTTGGATATCGGCGAGACTGGTCGCGCGCATCTTTGGGGTATTTTTTGTGGAACTCTATCGCTTTTCAAACAGATGGAAATGGCTAATTTCGTTGTACTTCTACCTGTTCTCCTTATTGTGAAACCAGGTAAGCATCGAACAATGCATTGTGGATTAACGTGGAATAGCAGTTGCGTTACACATGAATTTGAAGGTTTTCCAAACAAGTCAATAAGACTGTAGTCATTCTGTCTCGCATTACTGGACTGTGGCGTCCGTCTGAATTTCTAGTGCTGCCGCCGTCTTTCAGAAGCCTAAATGTCGCCACATAATGTTAATTTACAGTAATCATACGCATTGTTTCATTTCACACCTGCGAGACAGCCTACCAGTCCTGACATTTTCCTGGAAACAATACTCCGCGAAGTAGGCTACCGTATGTATTTATGCTGTAATGTTATTTTGGTTTCAAAACCATTACTTTTGATTTATAGGCCTAAAGGTTATCATGGCGTCGGGATAATATTCCCTGTACATTTAACTTCAAACATTGCCTGTGAACTTCATTGCAAGCATTGCAATAGATTCCAGTTGTCTGTCACAAATTTTATCGGACGCCGTTTGGTTACAATAAATGTGTAGCCTACGCTTCTTGAAGTGCCCTTTTACGCATGCCGTCCATAGACCCAATGTATGATGTTGCAATGCATGCAAGGCACGAGACAATCCGTATCACCTGAATATTCAATCACAGTTGTCGCCCGCTCTGCTTCTGTTTCAGTTTTAGGTTTTGGAATAGATCCTGACATTCAAATTGACATTATCAACGAGCTGGACACGGCAAACGCAACATTTGGAATAACCCAAGTCGCAGGTCTCCACAACAACAGCAAAGCCTTTTTATTCAGAGGTATGTAGCCTATGTCCGTTTTCAGAAATCGCATGCTGCACCTGTGCTTTCACGAACTCGTAACTACCTAGGTCTCAAGGTGTGTAATGCAGATGTGGGATGATAATACCGTATGTACCCCCCACGCAACGGGGTTCCAGCAGATGGTTGGAGGGGAAGTGTTTTGTAAGACCTTTGTAAAACACATATGCCCTTTCAGAGTGCATGTTGCTGGTGTGATGGACCATTAAATTGCACTGAGCAGGGGTGATTTGCGGTTGCTCATAGAGGCTGGCTGGCTGGCTAGCAAAGGCAGATTTTCTGTGTGTGTGTGTGTGTGTGTGTGTGTGTGTGTGTGTGTGTGTGTGTGTGTGTGTGTGTGTGTGTGTGTGTGTTTGTGTATTTGTGTGTGTGTGCGCGTGAGTGTGTGTGGTTGGGGGGGTGAGGTGTGTGTAAAGTCTGGTAATGTCTGAAGGGCATGTCATGTGGAGGGCATGTCGTAATGTGTATACATACAGTCAGTGTTGGGCAGTAATGCATTACAAAAGTAATTAATTACTGTAGGTAATGCATTACTTTTTGCCATAATGCAGTAGCCTAATGTAAGACATTGCAGGTAAAAAAAATCTGTAATATTTACTTAGTTATAATGCTAATAACTGAAGTTACAATGCATTACAATGACCTGGATTTTAGTGGAGTGTGGTGGGTCAGAAACACCTCCTGGATGGGAGGTGAAAAAGTCATGACTCATGAGCTTGATTTACACTGTAATAAATTGCAAGGTCAATATTTAGGCTTACAGTTCTTGTGGCGAAAGCAACTGAAGTAATGCAACAGTAGTGTAATGCCTTACATTTTAAATATAGTAATATTGTAGTGTAAGGGATTCTTTTGAAAAGACAGTAACATGTAGGCCTAATCAGTAATGCATTACAGTTTTTGAGTAACTTGCCCACCACTGGTATACATACAGTAGCCTATCTAACTTAACTATCAGTTTGTACGATACCGTTGTGGGATTCCTCTCCTCCTGACAGAAATGCAACATCTTTGCAGACTGGATGGAAATTGCATGCACTTTTTTTGGCTGCCAAATTGAAGTCATCTGTTTAAAGACGCTGGGCAGGATGGCTAAAATGACACAGGGTAATCCGTGTAATTTCACAATAGGTTGTTTTTTGAAAGATGGCGATTTGATTGTGTGTCTGTTGCATAATGTTCTGGCATTTGAAACATGAATGAGGTTTCTGTTGGCATGAATACAACAATGCAAGCACTGTTAGAAACCTTGTATAGTTTGTAAACAATACATTATACTGTAGAAAAGCGTGCTCCTTAGGAGATGCAAAGTGTTGCCTATAAAATCCTGTGTTCCTCCCACTCAGCCCGTTCACTGTTGTAGCCGTGGCAGTGTTAATGAGCAGTGTCTGCTCTGCGCTCCACACTAACAGACTTGTACCAAACGCCGATTTGGCCTCCTTTCCACTCTCTCTCTCTCTCTCTCTCTCTCTCTTTCTTTCTTTCTCTCACTCTCTTTCTTTCTCTCTCTTTCTTTCTCTCTCTCTCTCATTGACAGCGTGGAGCGTCTCTCCCTCTCTTCACACAATGGATGATACCCCAATCACACATTCTCTCTCTCTCTCTCTCTCTCTCTCTCTCTCTCTCTCTCTCTCTCTCTCACCGTCTCTTTTCTTCTTTCTCTCTGGCTCGCACTCTCTCTCTCTCTCATTGGCAGCATGGAGCGTGTGTAGCGTATAGCCCCCCCCCACTCCTTC
>NC_085878.1:41707236-41709736 GCF_034702125.1 Engraulis encrasicolus
CGGGCAGGCACAGCGTCCCGATGTAGCACTAGCAGTGCTGTTACGCACAGTGTTTTGACATGGAGTCTGGCAGGAGTTGAGTTGAATTGAATGGAGATGGTGCCTGAGCTGAGCAGACTGCTTGAAGCTGATCACTATGTTTGTGGAGAGATATCTTGTGAAAGTCCCAGGATTGAGGCTATTGTGGGACATTGTTTTTTTCTCCCTCACGAGTAACAATCCTGTCACCAACATATGGCTTGATTCCATGAGCCACACACAGACAGGCAGTCACAAGTCATTTGGTATATTTTTGGACACGTTGTCACAACTCTGCTGTCAGTTTTGATGTAGCATCGGATCATTTCATATTTCGATGTTTTTTCCGTCTTCACGGCAGCTGTAATAACACAGAGACGGTGCATCGCGGCAGGCGACGCACATAAACACCCCAGCATGTCCACCGTACCGTAGTCATTAAGTGAGTGTGCAGCAAATGCACTGTTTTGTTTCTTGTGTGTAAATGAGAGAGAAACTCGGCAAATTAAAACATAATGAGTTGTAAGTCCATGCTGTTGCACCTGACTGTACCCCACTACCCCATCTGTTTATTCCCATCATCCACAGCAATTTCTGTCCAGAAATTAGTTTTCAAATCATACTGATACACCTGCTTTCTTAGTCGTACCCATTAATGTCGCGTTCTTTTGAGGAGTTTCTTGGGGGATGGGATGTTACTGCAGTATCAACAGCTACCAACCTCACGATTTATTATCATCTTCCCCTGAGGGGTTTGGTCCAGGTATTGCAATGACCCTGTCTGCTTGTCTCTTTGTTTTTGTGTCTGTCTGTTTGTGTGACTGCCCACAGTGTTTTGGTTCGCCCATGGGTGGTGTAGTAGAAACTGTTCTTATTTCCTAAATTATCAGACTGTAGACCAAAATCTATGTTGAGGAGTTTAAGTTTATTTGACTCTTGTAACAGTTACACCGAAGTACACGCTGGGGCCCTTTGGCTGAAGTGCTACTCGCAATCCCACCCCCACAAACCGGCCGGCTTTCTCCCTCCTCCGTGTTCTGCAGACAACCCTCCTCAGGCCGCGTTTCCATTTAAATAACCTTCCTTCAGCCGGTTTGGGGCCGGCTTCCGGCCAGATAGGCCACAGATTGGAGCATCCCTTCAGCCAACGGGGTGTCCCTCACATAGACCTCCCATTTCCCCAGGCCAGCTCACTGTTCCCTCCCACTCATCATTACATGTTTATCATAGAGACATTCTTTTCCTAAATATACTATATCACACTAAATATTCATTATGGCTTTGTATAAAATAGAAATCTCCTTCAGTGGCGCCAAACACATCATGTGCATCGAATGCTCTTGTTTTTTGTGTGTCTAGCATGGGTCCCAAAGGTGCAGAGTGGGGCATGCATAGTGAATCAAGCTTGAAAGATTCATAGTGGTTTTTTTGGGATGCATAAGCTGCATGAATGGCTGTGCTGATTCAAAGACATGGGATGACTGATGAGAGGAGTGATGATGCTTTTTGTTCTCCCTCTCTCTCTCTCTCTCTCTCTCTCTCTCTCTCTGAGTTTTCTCTCTCTCACACACAATGACATGCCCCTCTTTCCCCCTCTCTTTCTTTCTCTGTCAGTCTTTTTCATGTTTTTTTTTCTCACACACATACAAACTCTCTCTCTCTCTCTGTCTATCTCTTTCACACCATCTCAGGGGCCTTGGGGACTAGTTTATTAGAAGACTTTTCACAGGCCTGCCATCTCATCTGTTGTACGGTGTGTGCGTGCGTGTGTGTGTGTGTGTGTGTGTGTGTGTGTGTGTGTGTGTGTGTGTGTGTGTGTGTGTGTGTGTGTGTGTGTGTGTGTGTGTGTGTGTGTGTGTGCGTGCGCTTGTGCTTGTGTGCTTGCACGCCTGCGTATGTGTGTGAGCAATCAAAGTGTAACACGGGTTCTGAGCCTGAATGCAAACAGCGTTGGCTCACTGCAACTCTTATCACGTCCCCCGATCCCTCCACTCCGCTCCTTGCTGCTCCTCCTCATCTGCCTTATGAAGGCCACAAAGCCGTACATCTCTCTGCCTGCCACTCCAGCGGCGGCTGGATGAATGAATGGAGGGAGGGAGGGAGGAATGGAGGGAGGGAGGAAGAGGAAGGGCCTGCTAAAGTCTCTGTGTCAGCATAGATGCCACTCTGCTCTATTGAGATTAGAAAAAGTAACTTCTTTCAGAAGTACGTGTACCTTCTGACGAGGGTTTTTGGTCAAAAAAGGTTTTTGTGTGTGTGTGTGTGTGTGTGTGTGTGTGTGTGTGTGTGTGTGTGTGTGTGTGTGTGTGTGTGTGTGTGTGTGTGTGTGTGTGTGTGTGTGTGTGTGTGAGAGTGAGTGAGAGAGTGTGTGTTTGGCACAGTGATTTTTCCACTTTTCTGAAAGTCAGCATATTTGTACCTTCTGATGTCTATGCGTGTGCGGGTGCGTACGATAGGTGTGTGTGTGTGTGTGTGTGTGTGT
>NC_085878.1:41714736-41727236 GCF_034702125.1 Engraulis encrasicolus
GCCTTATACTCATAGCATCACCCTACTACGGCAATGCACATAGTCTTCAATAATATATTACGACTTGGTCATTGGCATTCTGGTAATACCAAACTAATAAAAGGGGCCATGTCTCAAGAGTAATAACTAAACAGTGCTGGGGGAAGCCCCGAGAGCAGGGGCGTCGCCAGACCTATTTTACAGGGGCACGTGCCTGGGTATTGGTTTGCTGTGCACAAAAAAAAACAACCTTGCTACCTTGGAATTTAGCTCACGTTTAGCATACAGAGTAATCTACAGAATGTGCACAAAATAGTGCACATGCAGTACTTGCAATGATATCATTAATTTACAAGCTTTGTAAAATAAATAACTTGAAAAAGTGTCTCACATTATCTCTTGGTGCCCTACTGTGCCCCTGTATACCATAAGGGCAGCTGACGCCCCTGGATGTGAGATAAGGAGTGCGTTGCAATATGCGACCTTGCCTCCTCCACTTGCCTCCTCCACTTGCTTCTCGCCTCGTACCAGGAAGTAATATGTCATGATGACATCACTGACAACAGCATTATATTTCAATATCTTGCAAAAGCTCAATTGTAGAGTCTTTTTCTCATTTGCAATTGGGATGGTGAATGAAAAACAGTCCCTCAAAAGTTGTTGTGGCTAGGCTGACAGCTGGGAAACTATCGTCTTCTCCACGGAGGAGGGGCCAGGAGGCGGGACGAGGAGACAAGCACAAGTGGAGGAGGCAAGGTCGCATATTGCAACGCACTCGAGGTGTTGTTCTCAGAGGGCCTCGTCTTGTCGACATTGTCTCTCCCCCACACAGCGACATGAATGCCACCACCAGTGCTATATCACAGCAGCGGCGCTGTGCGAGTCTCTGACATTCATGCAGAACACGAACGTGAACACGAGAGGAGAAACCGCAGGAAACACACGTCAGATTCTGATTACTCCTCGGGGTGCCATGTGTTGTTCTTTTCTGTTCTCTTCTGTCGTTTTGTGTGTGTGTGTGTGTGTGTGTGTGTGTGTGTGTGTGTGTGTGTGTGTGTGTGTGTGTGTGTGTGCGCGCACGCGCGCACCCACGCTTGTGTGTCTGTGTCTTTGTCTGTAAATATGAGTGTGTTGTAGTATGTGTCTATGTGTAGTGTGTGTATATGTGTGTGCTAACGTGTGTGTGTTCCTGTCTGCCTGTCTCAGAATGTGTGCTTGTGTGTGTATCTGAATATGCTGCTTGTTTGTGTGTGTGTGTGTGTGTGTGTGTGTGTGTGTGTGTGTTGTACTTGTGTTGTGTGTGTGAGTGTGCGTGTGTGTGTGTGTGTGTAGGAAGGGAAGGGTCTGTACTCATTAAATTCATTTGCTGCAGCTCATCAAACAGCAGTCATCCAGAGTGTCAATATGCAGCTCTGCCTGAGCGATGTCTGCTAAGGAACAGGAACACTACCGCACATAACACCAACTTTCAGAACCAGTGTTGCCAGATTGGGCTGTTTCCCGCCCAATTGGGTTGCTTAGGATTAAGGATAGACCGATATCGATATATATATCGGTATCGGTATCGGGACGATATTTGCATTTTTTAAGTGTATCGTATCGGCCGATAAGTGTGTGGTTTTGGCCGATACGCAATAGTTATTATTTTATGTCATTCGGGTTTTTTTTTTAAAAGCACCAAGACACTTTATTTATTGTATTACTTGATTGTTAGACATTACTTGATTGTTAGAGTGGGTGTTTAAATGTTACTTATACCACGGCAGTCTGGAATCTCCCATTGTGACGCACTAAATTGGGTGTTGATTAACTGTCTATAGATGCACACCTGAAGTAGTCCCACTATTAGGTCACTTTTCTGACCGCATAACTCCAGTGTATCAATGCGCCAAGGCACGCACGTTCATAAATTACACACAAAAAAGTTGCAAGCATTACGCGCTGAATTGACACATGTCGCATCGCGCGTCTGGAAACACCAGCAATGTACAGTGAATCTGGAGCAAATCTTAGTAGGCCTAATCAAATTTCAAACATGTTTATTTCTCCCAACTGACCATCACTCTGTCAACTTTGTGATAGAGAGAGAGAGAGAGAGAGAGAGAGAGAGAGAGAGAGAGAGAGAGAGAGATTCCCTGCGCAAAGAAAGGGACGCCCGTTTCACGTGGGCGTTTCCTCCCCACGAGAGGAGATGTTTCCTGTGGTTGTAGCGTTTATCAGTTGAGAGAGTAGCGTAACTTGTGAAAAGTATGGGATATTTTCGGATCAATAACTATGGGAACGCAGTGGAAAATAAATCAAAGGGAGTTTCCTATGGGAGGAGAGCAGATTGACGAGGTGCCTGTTTTGAAGAAGTTAATGGCGAGGCATTTAGAATGTCGCCAAGATGCGCGGGGTATTTTTTTTAATCCATTGAGATCTGTACATTTGTAGGAATCATGCCAACTGTAGCATAGGCTACTCTAGTGGGCAAGTCAGACGCGCCCATATATCGGATGGGTAGAACATTGAGGCGACTGACTTGACAACCAAATGCGATAGAATTAACGACTGGCTCTTGACTTGACAACCGAATGCGATAGAACTATCAACGGTGTCTTGGCCATAGCAACCTTCAATTTAGAATTAGCAACGGCAGTTCGCCAGAAAGTTATGAAAAGAAGCTTATTGTGGCGGAAGGAAGTAGTTCTACAGAAAACCTTTGTTTTAGCCATTAAAGCATCGAAATAATGCCTCAAATAAATTTCAGACAGTGTGGCAACCGTGGTATAAGCGGGATAATTGACTTCACGGTGTGCGTATAACAGGAAAAATAATGCACACCGAGGTGTCGCATCACCACCTAGGTGTGCATTATTTTTCCTGTTATACGCACACCGTGTCGTCAATTATCCCTTACAAGTTCTATCTCAATTTGATAATGATAAAGGAATGTTTATTTTTAACTTGAGACCTGGAATATTTGTCATTTTTTACCTTTTTTTTTAACCCATATCGGCCCCAAATATTGGGTATCGGAAATCGGGTATCGGCCAAGGGTGATGAAAAAAAAATCGGTATCGCATCGGCCATTAAAAAACCTGTATCGGTCGACCCCTACTTAGGATGGCCATCTGCGGGTAAAAATGCCATTTTGCAGGAAAACCCGCCCAATTTTACTCATAGAAATCAAAAGAATTGGGCGAGATTTAGTGCTTCCAGGCGGGTTTTGAGCATTTTTTGGGCTGGAAATCATCAGCCTCTCTGGCAACCCTGTTCAGAACACTCCCCTACGTAACACCAGCAGCTTTCATCTCCTCGGCCTGTGCTCTGCATATGTACAGTATGCCTGCAGGGCTGTGTGTGTCTGTGTGCACATAGCTGTGTGTGTGTGTGTGTGTGTGCATGCGTGTGTGTGCGGGTGGATGGTGTAGGCCTATATGCAGCTCTCTCTCTCTCTCTCTCTCTCTCTCTCTCTCTCTCTCTCTCTCTCTCTCTCTCTCTCTCTCTCTCTCTCTTTGTCTCTCTGGCTGTCTGTCTGTATATCTCTCTGTGTTCATGCAGTGAGAGTGCGTCTGGTGTGGAGCTTTTGTTCACAAGGAAATGTTCCTGTTTCATGCTGCTATTATTATCAGACATAGTAGGGGCTCTAAGCCGAGAAATCGTTACGCGCTGGATAGAAGCATATAATTCGGTACACGTGTTCCTTGACTGATTTGAAGACATCCTAGAAGGGGTGCCCCTTGAAAAAAAAACGTCTACCATGTCATATACAATATGTCATGTTGGTAACGCATTACATTGTTATTACATGACATTATACTTAGCTGACAATGTTAATATAGTCCTCAGAAGAGATGAAGCAAGGGTAGCCTGCTAGACCAGATTGATAAAACTACAAAATGTACATAGTGTGAAAGTATGGGTGAGTCTGTGCTTACGTGCTTGACAGCATGTAACATTGTGAACGATTTGAGAAGATTCTTGATCTGAATTAAAATGAGCATTGCCAACACTAAAACTATGGTGAGAATAGACTGCTGCTAATGCTCGATTTGAATGGGATAGTGTCAGTGCAAGATGCCCTAGGTAGCAGGTTCTCCATCCTCTAATTTCCATAACAGATATACATATTTTATTTGTATGAGAGAGGGTAAAGGACAGGACCTTTCCATATGTATGAAGAACCCCATAAGATCACCTAATTCTATATTTTTACAAGTGCATATTGTGAGAGCATTTCAGTCATCTTTAGAATGGCATTACAGATTACTCAATATAGGCCTACATGTAGGCCACAGTATGGCTTCAGTTCAAATTAAATGGGAATGATTTCTTAGTGTATGTTGAGTAAGAAGATAGAGATAAAAAATGTGTATTTGCAGACAAGTCCTCACCTAGTACTTGTGTCAAAAGTTGTATTAGTTAGCTCAGTAATCATTGAGTACTTAAACTGCTATCAAAACTGACAGCTGATGGACAACATGTACTGTAGGTCTTTTGCCACCCTTACCCATAGGAGAAATATCTATATAGAACAGCACTTCTCATATGGTATATACTATGAAAGTAAATCATTACCTGGACTCATTTTCTTGATATGCAAGGCACATAAATAGTCTGGGCGGAAGAATAGTCGATCATACCCTGCCCCCCCAAACAAAATGCCACAAGACTTTTTTTAACCTTCAAGATTTTGAGTGGTAACATTAACATAACTCATTCTAACTACACCTTTTTGCATAATATTGTACATGTCCTCAGAATGCTCTAAATCAGTGGTTCTCAAACCTTTTGTGTGAAGTACCCCCTGAGAAAATATTGAGCTCTCCGAGTACCACCTTGACAACCAACATTAGAATATCGCAGTAAAGGCCTTCCATATTCACTTTTGCCAGTCAGTACAGGAGAGGTTCATAATGCCATTCCAAGTACCACCAGAGATGTCTCAAGTACCACCAGTGGTACGCGTACCACAGTTTGAGCACCACCGCTCTACATGTTTCAGTTCTATAGTTGTACTGTACAGTACAGTGCAGTGCAGTGGAGTGCAGTACAGTACAGTAGCATACAGAATGGTGCAGTATAATAAAGTACAGTAGAGTATAGTACAGTACAGTACAGTAGCATACAGTACGGTGCAGTGCAGTACAGTAGCATACAGTACGGTGCAGTATAGTACAGTACAGTACAGTACAGTAGCATACAGTACGGTGCAGTACAGTACAGTAGCATACAGTACGGTGCAGTACAGTACAGTAGCATACAGTACGGTGCAGTATAGTACAGTACAGTACAGTACAGTAGCATACAGTACGGTGCAGTACAGTACAGTAGCATACAGTACGGTGCAGTACAGTAAAGTAAAGTACAGTACAGTACAGTAGCATAAAGTACGGTGGAGTCTAGTTAAGTACAGTACAGTAGCATACAGTACGGTGCAGTACAGTACAGTACAGTACAGTGTAGTACAGTACAGTACAGTACAGTACAGTACAGTACAGTACAGTAGCTTATCACCCAGTGAGCAGACGGAACGTCTTCTGATTGGCTGAGCAGGTGTCCTTTATTCCCCGGTAGCAGGACACCTATGATGTCATGCGGGCGTGCGGGCGTCCAAGTTGCTTCTTTTCTAACTTTATGGCGAAGTGCCGTTACTAATTCTATCGCATCTGGTTGTCTAGTCAAGACCGCGTCGTTAGTTCTATCGCATCTGGTTGTCTAGTCAATATCCCGTTACTAATTCTATTGCATCTCGTTGTCAAGTCAAAAACCCAGTCGTCAATTCTATCGCATTTGGTTGTCAAGTCACCCCAACATTCTGCGCGCGTCCTGAGGCTATGCCTCCGATAGAGGCGCGTCTCACTAGATTAGGAAGTGGTGCCCATAGCAACGTACCAAAGCGCAGTGGTGAATCTACTTTCTCACGAAGCCTTAGATCAACATATTAATAAATTAATACTTAAATGCTGGTAACCGGGTGATAAGTGGAATAGTGGCCTTCGGGGTGTCCCGATATCAAGGGAAAATGGACTTGGCAAAGCGAACAGCTCTTCGGCTGCGCCGCCGGGCTGTTAGAACGCTCCGCCTCGTCCATTATTTCCCTTGATATCGGGACACCTCGTCGTCCGCTATTCCATACATACTGCGCGGTGCAGTAGAGTACAGTACGGTATATCACATTACAGTACAGTACAGTACAGTACAGTACAGTATAGCCTAGTAGAGTACAGTACAGTGCAATACAGTAGAGTACAGTATAGTCTTATAGACGTTAGCCCTCCAAAGCCAATAGGATTTCCACATGCTGTTGTTTTAAGTTTTTGAAAGACTATTTTAGTAGCCTATGTGAGAGAGGGAAGGCAGGCAGACATGTTTTAAACAAAGGACCACACCCACAAATAAAAAATGACGAGCAAACAATAAATTAAGTGGTTAGGTAGCCAACATGTCATCTAGATTAAAGCCAAAAGTAGATGGAAAAACAGACATGTTACCATTTTGCTCTTTTAAAACAAAGTATCTGTCAATATACTGTATGGATGGTGTATTGCATATTGATTATTCATAATTTCCTAAGCATAAATGCCCTTATCACTCCATTGTACACTTAGGACTGCAATATACATATCTGAACATTAATCAGCATACATTTGTCATTTGACAGCTGTCACTGACACTTGATATGTACATGCATTATTGACTTGATTGATATGAATATATTTCAGTTGGACTCCTAGGGTTAAATCATTGAGGGGGTCCTAAGGAAGTAGTAGTAGTTTGTGTGTGTGTGCGCATGTGTAAGTGGGATTAAAATTATTGTTTGCCATCTTTATCTGAAGAGCAGACTGAGTGTCTGAACCTGCTAATGCTAGCATGCTAACATTGGGACAGTTATGTGTGGCCCAGTTCAAGGGTTTATCTCTTCTCCCCTAAATTTTCTAACCACAATTTTCTTTTTGGATGTTATAGATATGACCCACTGCAATTTTTTAAAACTCTTAATGAATGTTGGTTCAATAGCTAAATGCCCAGAAACGAGCTCTCAATTGTAGAGTGATCTCATTCTGACCATGGTTTTTATGATTTTCCTGTTTTTGAATCTAAATAAGACATATATAACATTGTTTTCATGGTAAGTTTTGCACATATTTTCAAAGTTCAGTTTGTATACATCAAACACAAATAGGTGGATTGGCCCATAACACCATTATGTCCAGGCAGTACAGCATTTTACTACTATTGGCTGGTTTTGGGCAGCCATCTTGGATTTACCCCATAAAAATGACCTTAATGACATTGAAATTTGGGGCACCCCTTCTGAAATGATGGAGAACACCCTAAGGAAGGTCTACACCGATTTTGGTGCTTCTATCCAGCGCGTAACGATTAGGCCCTTTTTGGACGCTAAGAGACCCAGCTAACAGTAAAAAGACATTAGAGCTATAGTGATGGTTGTGTTGTGTTGTGTTGTGCTGTGCTGTACTGTACGTTTGTTTGTCTTGTACTGTGATGTGATGCGCTTTGCCTTGTTGTGTTGTTTTGTCTTGTGCTGTGCTCCGTTTTGCAATTCACCCAGTCGGCACCTCTGGCCCACCCATAAAGCTGCATGTTTTCCCCTATTAATGCTCCACCCGTGGTCGCGCGGTGCCAATCACTGCCAGTCATTAGGCATAGGAGCCGACTGGGTGAATGCATTGCTCTTCTGTTTTGTGCTGTGCTTTGTTGTGCTGTGTTGTTTTATGTTGTGGCCTAGGTTCACAGAAGGTGTTGGACGAGGTATTGCAATGACCCTCTCTGTCTGTCTGTCTGTCTGTCTGTCTGTCTGTCTCTCTGTTGGTTTGCCTGTCTGTCTGTCGGTCAGTCTGTCGGTCTGTCTGTCTGTCTGTCTGTCTGTCTGTCTGTCTGTCTGTCTGTCTGTCTGTCGGTCTGTCTGTCACATTGTTTTTTCTTGCCTGCGGGTGGCGCCAAAAAGCAAGCACACAGCATCTTGTGCATATAGCATTGGATAGGGGGCCAGGGTTTCCATCTCAGATTGGTATTGTTTTTTGTCTTGTACTATGCAGTGCTATGCGGTGTTGGGCTATGTTACACTGTGCTGCTCTGTGTTGTGTTGTACTGTGTACGGCTTTGCTGCTTTGTGTTGTGTTGTGTTGTGTTGTGTTGTGCTGTGTTGTGCTGTGCTGTGCTGTACTGTGCTGTGCTGTACTGTGCTGTGTTGTACTGAACAGTATTGTGTTGTATTGTGTTGCAGTTCTGTTGTGCTGTACCGTGTATTGTGTGGTAATGTTCTGTGTAATGCTGTGCTATGCTGTGTTGTACACAGTGGATTTGTGCTGTACAGTATGTTGTACACAGTAGATCTGTGCTGTATTGTGCTATGCTGTGTTGTACACAGTAGATTTGTGCTGTATTGTGCTATGCTGTGTTGTCACGGCCGTAAAGTATACCCCCGCAGCCCTCGCGGTGCGAGGTGGCCCTGCTCGGGCGGGGGCCCCTGGCTGGTGGGGAAGTAGTTCCGAAGACATTTAACTCAAGTGACACAGGGCCATATCTGTGTCGTCAACACTGAGCTGATGGACGCTGCGTGTGAATCAACGCTCTCTGACATGTTCTCTGTGATTTAACTTCAAATTGTAAAATCCGTTAAATAAACGGTCCGCGCACACAACCTCTGCAAAAAACGCTCAATTTCGCTAATTGTCCGCGAGCGCCGTAGGGTGGGATTGCACAAGTTATCAATTTAAGATACAGAGAACAGCGTGCGTCTTTTCCCTCAAACGCAGCTCTGTCATAACATCATAGCCTAGCCCCAATGAGACCACACGCTGTTTTTTTTTGGGGTGGAGACTCAAGAACAAGTCAGCAACACATTTTGCAGTATTCAGAAAAAGAGAAACTACCAACCGGTGCGTTGCTGCACAGCTGATTCGACGACCTCTTCTGCCTCGTAATATACTCACGTTTCTTCATAAACGTGCGATTCAAAGGTTATAGAAAATAATTCTAACCTACTGAATCTTTATCTCTTATACTTTCCCAAGAGTCCCAAACCCTACACTCCTTTCACCTTTTTCCTTGATACTGGAAAGTTGTCCGTGTTTGCAACACGGCCGGTGTGGAGAGTCTGTTCTCTCGCATCACGTTTGCAGATCAGTAAAAAGCGTCTTGAAATTACGGTCAGTAGGCCTACATTCATTACAAACCGCGTGGTTGGGGGGGCCCACTCTAGTATCTTGCATGAGGGCCCCAAGTGTTTGTGTTAGGCCACTGTGTGTTGTACATAGTAGATTTGCGTTGTATTGTGCTACAGTGTGTCGTTCTGTGTTGTGCTACACTGTGCTGTGTGCTGAGGGATGAGCTGGGAAGTAGAGGGAGCCCTTTGAGGTTTCATTGACTCTTGTAATGCATAGCATATCACAAACACGCACGCGCGCACGCACGCACGCACACACGCACGCACGCACACACGCACGCACGCAACACTTGCATACAGTACTTGCGTACAGTGTGACCACTGATCTCCAGGCAATACAGAAATGAATAAAAAAGTGGGAAAAGGAGAAGAAAGAGGAAAAAAAAATCTGGGAAACATCTGGAGTGCCTTCCAGATTAATAATTCATCCAGTGTCTTGCTAATCAGCTATGCAGAGCATATGAATCACACAACTCCTCGGCTCCGCTTCCTCTAAATGCTGTCCCTTGTGTGTGTGTGTGTGTGTGTGTGTGTGTGTGTGTGTGTGTGTGTGTGTGTGTGTGTGTGTGCGTGCGTGTGTGTGTGTACGTGTGTGTGTCAGTGTGTATGAGTGTGTGTGTGTGTACATGTGGGGTGTGTGTGTGTGTGTGTGTGTGTGTGTGTGTGTGTGTGTGTGTGTGTGTGTGCGTGTGCGTGTGTGTGTGTGTGTGAGCGTGCGTGCAGTCCCATGTGAATAATCTGCAGGCAAGATTTGCTACTTCCAGACGGTGTCGGGTGCTCCACAAGGCCCTAGGATAGTTGTAGTGCACGCACGTGTGTGTGTGTGCGCGCGCGCGCGCGTGTTTGTGTGTGTATGTGTGTGTGTGTGTGTGTGTGAGCGCGCATGCAGTCCCATGTGAATAATCTGGAGGCAAGATTTTCAGACGGCTTTCAGACGGTGTCGGGTGCTCCATAAGGCACTAGGATATTTTTAGTGTGTCTGTGTGCGTGTGTGTGTGTGTGTGTGTATTTGTGCATGTGCGTGTGCGTGTACACGTTTGCGTGTGCATGTGCGTGTGTGTGTGTGTGTGTATGCTCCACAAGACACTGTTTTGCATATCCACTCCTTCGTGTCAGATGTTTATGTGTGTGTATTGTGTTTATTTCAGTCTTTCTCCTGCTCAAACACAACACAACATGCTCTGAGTCTGAACCTGAACCCCTTGCCTCTGCTTGTCAGGCAGCCTGCATTCTTTACCTTGAGAAGGAAAAGATATGGAAGCAGTTTGAATGACAGTTTGTCCATCTGGAGACGGATATGTCATATTTATCCATACCTTGTACTGACTAATTGTATGATCATCCCCCTAGAACTCTGCTGTGATTTCCATCAGTATTTGGATCTGTGAAACTTTTAATGTGCTGCGATCCAAATCGATCCAAAACAATCCAAAAGTACTATACTGTGTGTGTGTGTGTGTGTGTGTGTGTGTGTGTGTGTGTGTGTGTGTGTGTGTGTGTGTGTGTGTGTGTGTGTGTTTGTGTGTGTGGCCTAGTATGCAGTAAGTATGCCCTTGAAACATCATACAGCGCCATGTCCACTGTGTCATTGACGCTGTATTTTCCTGTCACCATTCCGTTTGGCTCCCAGTGGACTAGGATTGCTCGACTAGGAAAAAAAAGTCAATATCACGATTATTTCAGTCAATATTGATATCACGATAATTTTTTAACATTTTTTTTAACGAAAAATAATTGTGCCAAATAATTCACAATCTTCCCCCCCTTCAGCAGTGTGAGTGGAAAGTCATATACAGTGGAAACACACAGTGGTGTTCTGCATGAGTGTTGGATAGCAAGTCTGCTCTGCACTCGCAATGGCTCAAGTGGAGGGGTATGTGCGTAACATAGCCTACCTTTTGGCTGTATAATTTTTTTTCAAAATTGTTGTTTCAACTCGATATCATGAAATTTCATATGGTTTGGTATCACGATATTAATTTCATACAGATGGTGTAACTTCAATCTGCTCATTACCGTGCCGGGCCGCGGCAGCGTACCGTGATCATTACACCCTGTGGCCATTCGGAATGCGGGGGGCAGTATAGCACCGCTTTTGCAGAGCAGCGTCTGCGTGTGTCTGTGGTCTGTGCTTCCGTGCTTGCCCGTCCCCCAGTTTTAGTAGTAGTAGAAATACAGTCAGCAAATTGCATGTTTTATTTAGCATTGGGCATTTGATAGGGCATTTGATAATAACACAAGTGTGAGCCCTAAACAAGACCACAATGCCCTGCTGTGCACTCTGTATCTGCATGGCAGTCCAAAATGCACTAGCCTTCCCCTTAGCAGTCGTTTTTATTTTTTTCACCACAAAAGATTAAGTAAGAGAGCCAGTGACACCTCTCGTTACCACCAGGCCATGTTTTAGAAGTCAGGCAAGCCTTTATTGTGGACACAAATGACTGTGCCATCTCCTTTTATTGCACTTAACACTGTTTCACCCTTCCAGACCAAATTCTCCCACCTAAAATATTTGACAATCTCATTGCGTTACATAAGAGTTCTGTAAAACACATATAGCACTATTGACACAAGAAAGAAACACTGGAAATACATTGTGTAAATAACAGAGGCAAAAACAATATACATAATATTTGGGTAACACTTTATTTTAGGGATACATCTATTAGCACTAATACATACAATATCCCTGTATAAGTAACTTGTAAGGCATGTACAAAGCAAAATCAAACATTTGTTAGGCATGTATTCGCAAATGTCTTGTTCATGCACAATAAGGGATTTATTACCAATTTAACCTAGTAAGGACCTAGTAGGCCTTAGCGTTTGCTTAGTACATGCCTTACAAGTTACTTATGCAGACATTAACATTGTATGTATTAGTGCTAATAGATGTATCCTTAAAATAAAGTGTTACCAATATTTGCTGTGTGCAAGCGAGTTCTGTCTTGTGTGTTTGTGTAGGTCAGCCATACTGCAGACCCATACCAACCCTGTGTGTGTGTGTGTGTGTGTGTGTGTGTGTGTGTGTGTGTGTGTGTGTGTGTGTGTGTGTGTGTGTGTGTGTGTGTGTGTGTGTGTGTGTGTGTGTGTGTGTGTGTGTGTGTGTACTGTATGTGTATGTCAGCCATACTGCAGACCCATACCAACCCTGTGTGTGTGTGTGTGTGTGTGTGTGTGTGTGTGTGTGTGTGTGTGTGTGTGTGTGTGTGTGTGTGTGTGTGTGTGTGTGTGTGTGTGTGTGTGTACTGTATGTGTAGGTCAGCCATACTGCATGTACTGCCCCAGACCAACCCTGCAGCCAGGGCAGATTAAATGTCCTCTTCAGTCAATTTCATTCAATATG